>NC_041384.1:634982644-635080303 GCF_002162155.2 Triticum dicoccoides | reverse complement strand
TGGAAGATGGCGGTGTTGGGGGGAGGTGTGGAGGCACCGGTTGCTGGCAGAGGCACCAGAAAATGGGCAGAGGCGACGACGGGGGGGGGGGCAAGGGTTTGCTATCAAGGGGTGGGAAGGATGGCCAATGCGCACCGACTGGCGGGCCAGGGGGAGTAGTTGGCACCCGTGTCTGTCTAGTGTCCGCGCTGACACAAATCAGGATGTAAAATGGCTGGGAATTGGTCGGCAGGCGGACGAAAAGTGGACGCGCATCTGTTTGGGTCAGCGCGTTGGGTCAACTTTTCTGTCTGCCGCGACCCAAACAGACACGCGCGGACGAAATGGGTCACCGCTATAAAGTTCTCTCACCTGCAATAAAATAAAATAAAAAGTTGACTTATTAAAAAGTTTAATTCGATGTTTTTCTTGTGAAGGAGATTAAGCATTTGATGGGCCTTAGACATACTTGTATCACTCATGTTTCTAGGTCTTAAAATAAAGCTAGCGATAGTTTTGCGAATTTTGCTAGAACTCAAGGTAGGACCATGACCTGGCTTGGGGTTGGTCCGGTAGAGGTGTTGGAGATAGTTTTTTATGATTGTAAGGATATTTTGATTGAGTAATACAAATTTTTCTCCCTGTAAAAAAATTAATTTGATATTTATGCTTGCCTTGTTTTTTTAAAGGGAGGATGTACCCTGGTCTCTGCATCTGAGCTTGAAGCCACCATCTTGAAAATACCTGTCGCTACTCTTATAAAGGGATGTCGAATATCCGAACCTAATTAATACCAAACAGACATCACACCAACACCTAATGTCTAATGCCGGATGGCCCATCCAAGCCACAATACTTGGTTTGAGTTACAAGATGCTTATCGCTAACAATCAACAGTGTCCTCGGTTTTTGTCTCTAGGTCCCGTGCATCCACGTTTAGTTCACCTTGTGGCTATCTTTTGATTTTGTTTGCATGCTTGGCTTGGTTTTCTAGAACGCATTTTTCAGTTAATGTGACAATGCGAAAATTATCCTCCTTCTGTGAGGTAGAGCATATGATAAATGTGTATTTCAGCGGCTTGCGGTACGCATCGTCACTGAGATCATAAATTCACTAATCTAGCCAAGATACAACATGAGGGCATAAATTCACTAATTGCCAACATGTCTTAGCAAAATAAAAACTTGGTCTGGAAATGACCTTTGTGGTCATGGATACTAGTATGATCGAGCAGACCAGTTAAAGGACGAATCCTCCAAGAAGACTCCATCTCCAGTTCACTACAAGGTTGATGTAATCTTAGGCGGGAACCCACAGCTCTATAATCACAAATTCTGATGCTTCCAAGTCCTATGATGTTTGTCTAAGCACAAAACAGATCTACATTGCATATGTGGCATGATGATATAAATCTACCAGTGACCAAGCTCTACCTTTGCTTGGCCTATGTGTGCAAGATGACTTTGTGAACTATGATCATGTTCCGTCTATTTCTCACGCTTAAATAGAAACATTGTGCAAGAACCATGAGATGGATTCTTTCATGCGGTTCATTAGTCATAAAGAGCACATCTGCATTAATGTACTTCTCTGTATTCGCAAAAAAAATGTACTTCTCTGAGCATCCAATCCCTCAATGAAGTAGCTCTCTAATAGATGTTTTGACCATGAAAAATCAATTTCGTAATTTAGTACCTAGATGACACCATTTTGAGAACAATGTGTGCGTTTGTCATGCCCACCCTCATGGTCACTAATAAGTAAAATAGATCTAAGCAACCAGCCATCAACTCATAATTTGGTAAACGCCTTACCCAAATATCTCCACTGAAAGACGGAAATGTTTCCACATGTACTTCTTGGTTCGTCTCACTAATAAGGGTAAAAAATTGTTTATTGTCTCATCATTGATATGGGGAGTATATTAATCATTCACATTATGTCAAAAAGCTTAATCCAATTTCCTGCGGTTCGTTACTCGGTATCTAGTTTTAGCCATGTGTATTGGATACCACAGATGTAGTATTAGAGTTCAGTAGATTCCGTTTCATTTTGTTAAACCATTATAGAGAACGTATCTAAAAATTTCCATCTATTATATCTTATAAAGGTATGCCTAACCGGAAAAATATAGGCATGCTAGAAATCTTAGAAAAAGGTAAAACATCTAGTCGTTTATTTAAATAGCTTACATCACACAATTAAACACATTTCCATTAAATAATTTAGGACCAACGAGACCAACCACCATGAAAAAGGACCCGAAGAGACAATTAAAACATTTTTTGGTATTGACCTCTTTTCTATCTCTCTCCCATGGCATCTTTTCCCCGTGCATGTATTCCATAAATTTCTGACGTTTCACTTGTGTGTCCCCACAATTTCTAATGGACCACACTATTTGATAAACATTATGTATTCAGTATACTACTAAACACCTTTAACCTAACCATGATGCTTCTCTTTACCACATTTCTACAAAAGAATATTGCACGCAAGTAAACACACACAAAAATGATGTTAGGAAGGTTCTTTCATATTTCAAAAATTCAAAATATATTCTCTCAAATGAAAAAATCAAATAAAAAATAGTTTTCTCCAGTAAATTCGTCACAACGAGATCTTTCGATGTGTGAGTAATCTTCAACCTCGGCTTGTCCCTAAGTCCCATGCATCCATGTTTAGTGCATGATGTCAGTGTCATCGCCCCCATGCCCAAGCCGGTCTAATGTTCGCCTTTATCTCTGTGAAATATGCAACGCTAACAGCTGGGGCATTTTGGCAACTTAATTTCGGATGTGCGAGTAACTTTTTTGTCTCTAGGTCCCATGCATCCGTGTTTAGTTCACCTTGCGGTTATTTAATTTTTTGATTTTGTTCTTGTATTTTGCGTGCTTGGCTTGGTTTTTTAAACACATTTTCGAGTTAATATGACGGCAAAAATTATCCTCCTTTTTTCAGGTAGTGCATATTGTAAATGTGCATTTCAGTGGCTAGGAGTAAGAATCATCATAGATGTTCTCAAACTTTGGACGATTATGCAGTATAATCCACAAATCTAGCCAAGATACAACATTGAAGTACATACCAGCTGACTGCCAACATGTCTTTGCAAAATAAATACATATTCTGGAAATGGCTTGTGAGGTCAGGGATACTAGCATGACCGAGTTCACCAATTAAATGAGTCCTCGAAGAAGGGTCCATCTCCAATTGACGAGCAATTTGAAGCGGCCTTATGTGGAAATTGACAAACATACAATCACAAACTATGATGCTTCCAAGTCCTATGATGTTTGTCCGGATGTGTAAAGCTTATCTACATTGCACATGTGGTATGATGATATAAACCTACCATTGACTGAGCTCTACCTTTTCTCGGCTCATGTGTGCAAGATGACTTTGCAAACTATGATCATATTTCATATATTTCTCATGCTTAAATAGAAACATTGTGCAACAACCATGGGATGGATTCTTTCATGTGGTTCATTACGGCCATAAAGAGCACTTCAACATTAACGTACTTTTCTGAGCATCCCATCCCTCAATGAAGTAGCTCTCGGATACATGTTTTGATCATGACAATTCAATTTCATAATTATAGTACCTGCAGGATGCAGATGCTACCATTTTGAGAAAAGCGTGTCCAATTCTCATCTCTACCCTCATGATCATTGACAAGTAAAATGGATCTAAGTAACCAGCCATCAAATCATTATTTGGCAAATGCATTACACGAATCTCTCCAATGGAAGATGGCAATGTTTCCATTGCTAGTTCTAGGATCATCTCACTAATAAGGGTAAAAAAGAATGTGCTTATGGTCTCATCATTGTTATGGGGAGTAGATTATTCATTAACATTATGTCAAAAAGCTTAATGCAATTTTCTACGGTTCGTTACTCAATATCTAGGTACAGCCATATGTATTGGACACCATAGGTGTTGTATTAAAGCATCTCAGTAGACTATGCATAATTTCATTCTGTTAAATCATTATAGACAGGGTATGCAAAAAAATCCATCTATTATACTTATAAATGTACGCCTAAGCAGGAAAATGTAGGCATGTTAGAAATCTTAGAAAAAGAGCAAAACATCTATTTTCTCTATTCCTAAATATAAATCTTTTTAGAGATTTCAATAAAAACTGCACACGGATGTATATAGACATATTTTAAAGTGTAGATTCCTTTATTTTGTTCCTTATGCAGTCCGCATTGAAATCTCTAAAAAGACTTATATTTAGGAACTGTGGTAGTAGTTTTTTATTTGAGTGACCCACATCACACAACTAAACACATTTTAATTAAACAAGGTAGGATCAAAGAGACCGGTTATCTTGTAAAAGAACCTGAAGAGACAATGAAAACAATTTTTGGTATCGACCTATTTTCTTTCTCTCTCCCATGGCATCTTTTCCGGATATGTTGCATGTATTCCATCAATTTTTGATGTTTCACTTGTGTGTTTCTACAATTTCTAACGGACCACACAATTTGACGATCATTATGTATTTAGTATATTGCCAAACACGTTTAAACTAACCATGATGTTTCTCTGTATCGCATTTCTTCAAAAGGATAATGCTCGCTAGTACACACAAAAAACACGATGTTATCAAGATTATTTAGTATTTCAAAAATTAAAAAAAAACCTCTCAAATGAAAAAACGAATACAAAAATATTTTCACTAGTAAATTTGTAGCAAAGAGACCTTTGGATGGAGTTGTGAGTAATCTCTAACCTGGGCTTGTCTCTCGCTCCCATGCATCCATGTTTAGTGCATATTGTCGTTATTCTTTTATTATCTTCGCAACGAGATATTCCCTTGCTGACTCACAGCGTGGGAACTATATCTTGCTTATAGTTAGATGTATGCTCCACTCGCCTGAAGCGCATCCCTGCTACAGTAATGGGCCGGCGCACGGCTCCAACATCGTTTTCACTTTTTTGCTATTATTTAATACTTCAATCGAGTTTTTTCTCCAGCTTTCTAGGATTTCTCTACGGTTTTCATTCCCACTGTTTTGCTTTTTTTTTCCTTTGGTTTTCACCGTTTCCTTTCTTTTGCAGTGGTATTACTTTGTCTTTTTTTTGTTCCTTTCTCCTATTTTCTTTGTTTCTTTCTTCAGTTCCATTGTTTTCTTTTTTCTTTTATTTCAACACATGTCGATTCTTCACATGCAATGTACATTTTTCGCATAGATCAGAAGCATTTTATACATGTTTTTTTTCAAATACATGTTTTGATGTCTACTTTTTTCCATACATATTTGCATCCGAAACATTTTTTAGACAAGTTTAACATTTTTCAAATACATGTTTTGTTGTCTATTCTTTGGCATACAGATTGTATTTGTACATTTGTTGTACACATCAAAAGCATTATTTTTATACATGTTACATTTTTCAAATACATGATTAACAGTTTTTAAAATACATGGTTTGATATCTATTCTTTTTCGAACATGCTATACATTTTCTGCATATATCTGAAACATTATTTATATACACATTTAACATTTTTTTCAAATACTATTTTGATGCCATTCTTTTTCATCACATTGTAAATTTTGAGTATACATCGGAAACATTATTTTTATACATGTTTAGCATTCCTCAAATACATGATTAATATTTTTTTTCAAACATGTTTTGATGTCTATTCTTTTTCATACACATTGTACATTATATATATATATATATAGGGTCGCGCTATTCGTCATCCTAGGTGAGGAATAGTTATTCTTCACCCCCTTTATTTTACCATCAATGCACCGTAATTTTACATTCTGTAAGTTTTGTCTTATTTCCGACGCAAAAAGGGACCGTAAGAAAATATATAATCGCCGTAAAAATATATTTTATATCATGTAAAATTATAAATGTAAAAATATAGTCTAAAAAATACACATAAACTGCAAATTTTTCTTGTCTTATGACCTATATTTTTATTTTCTTATGTCAAATTTTACATAGTGAATCAATAGGAATGTAAGTATTTGAATTCCGAACGTAATTTAATTATAAAATGATCATAATATTACCTCGGGTGAAGAATAACTTATTCCGCACCCTGAATGATGAATAGTAACACTATAGGACACCTTTTCTGTACTCTCAAGAGTACATACTCCCACCTCTTAACGGATACTTTTGGGTTGATCCAATCCGGTAGCAAACTAACCGCTTGCATGAAACTAAATTGGTTATGTGACCATGCGTGCATGCAGCCATGCATGCAGATATGATTTACTGGTAGTATAATGCATGATGTCTACGTTGTTGGATGAAATGGAGTAGTATATCCATGAAGACGCTTATCACACAGAAGTTTGAAAAAGACTATATATTTTTATGGGGTATATACTGCTTTTTAAAGGAGCATATACTGATTCCAAGGAGTATATACTGCGTTGTTTTAAGGAGTACATACTGATTTTTTCTTTGAGTACATACTTTAATTTTAAGAAGTACGCCAAGGCTTTTTATGGGTGGTATATACTGTTTTTTCTGGAGAATATACTTTTTATTTGAAGGATTGTGTATTGCGTTTACAGGGTATATACTGCTTAATTTTTATGGACTATATACTGTTTAAGTTCCAAAGAGGAAGTATATACTGTTTTTTTCCTTCGGAAGCAGCATGAATTGCCTGTAATGAAAATAAGTATATACTTCATCAGAATATATGCTCCAAGGCAACTATATACTACATTTGATAGAAAACAAAGGAGTATATACTACATTTGTTAGAAAACAAGGGAGTACATACAACATATTTTAGAAAGCACAAAGTAGCAGTACAATATTTTAGATCAGGTGAGTTGATACAACGTATACAACTTTAGTATTTAGATCAGGAGCATAGTTACGTAGCAAACAAATAATCATAGATTAGTACTTCACTCTGCATCTTTCGTACATGTAGACAAAATAATTAGGAGACAAATGCTTCAAGAAACGCCATCAGTTGAAGATGCATGAAGTAACAAGCAATCAACTCATGAATTATATTTGTAGTAGCATCTTTGATCTGACGTCCATTCAGAGGAGCTGGGCACTATGGGAGTTGCGGCCACGTGCTACCATCACGGCAGATGCTGCGGCTCTCCTGCCCTTGCTGCTTCATCATGCTTTGAGCCGTGGGGCGTCGACGGCCGACATCGCTTGTGTAGCTCCGTTATAGAATACAAGTCCATACGGTCCATTATCACACGCAGCTGTTAGAATTAGATGGAAATATTGATAAAATCCGCACATCATCTCTGCTCTCTAGTCTGTTGGCTCTCCTGTTGGGGGTTTCATCATGTCAGTTTTCACACGGGAAGAAACTAGAACCTCTACCAAAGACACAAGAAAATCACGACGTATCTAGATGTGCAAGTAGCCACCGACAAACATTTTCCTCACTTGATCCTAGCAGTGCGCCGCTGGTCTGCTTCCATGCAGGCCACTGCCGAGGGATCTCCTTCTTCTGGAAGCCGGTGGTGTGGCCCGTGCGGCCGTGCGAGCGGCCGCCGCCATTAGATGTCGATGCAACTGGTGTAGAAACGGATAAGCTCAGAGGTGGTTGAATTAGCAAATAAAATGACTAGAAAATCGGAGCGCCAACAACCTAGCCTCTTTACTATTATTATTTAAATCAAAATTTAAATGGATATGATGCTAGGAAAATTCAACGACAGATGCTGCGGCTAGGAGTATGTACTTCTAGGAGTACTAACCCATTTTCCTATATATATATATATATATATATATATATATATATATATATATATATATATGAAACATTTTTTTATACATAGTTAATATTTTTTTCAAATGCATGTTTAACATTTCTTTTAAATACATATTTTGATGCATAGTCTTGTTCATACACATAGTATATTTTTGTATACATCTAAAAATTGTTTTTATACACATTTAACATTTTTCAAATACAGGATTAACATTTCTTCAAATACGTTTTTTGATGTCTACCATTTTTATAAACAATGTAATTTTTGTATATATCTGAACATTATTTTTTATACATATTTATCATTTTTCATACATGATTTTTAAAATATACGTTTAATTTTTGTACATCTATAACATTTTTTAAAACTGTCAGATGTGTTTTTTAAACATATGAATATTTTTGAAATATTTATACATTTTTGAATGTCTGGACATTTTTTGAATGGTAGAAACATTTTCTAAAAATTGAATGAACATTCCTTTACACTACATTTACATTTTCTAAATGCATGATGAACACTTTAAAAGGCATACTTTTACCTCACGAGGTATGGACAACTCAATAGGAAAAAAACATACGCTTCGACTGTGAACTTACAGAGTGATCAACACCAGACACATGTTTTTTAGGAGTAAAGCCAAGTTTAATTCATCAAAGTCCACATGACGTGGGATACAATGCAGGTGGTGGGTTAGCCAAACCAGATGTGGCGTCATGGACCACGGGAGAGAGAGTACCTGGCTAAACTATGTGCTTTAGAGGTCACAGCGCGACCTTCAAAAGAAAATTTACAATGAAAGAGAGTTGCTTTGAGATTAATCACACTGATAATGGCATTGTATCTACCTTAACTTTTGATACCATGTGGTGGATGCGTTCATGCAGTTCATTCCTGCCATGAAGAGCAATAATCATTCATGTACTATTCTGAGCATTCCATCCCTTTAATGAAGCAACTAGTTTGTCTATACTTTTGATAGAGTATAGAAGACTATGATCCCAACTCTCAGTCTTGGAAGCGTGCATATATTGGCCCCTTCTTTCAGCTGGGCTCTCTATTCCACAGGAAAGAACATAACAACTTTAGAGCGAAAATAGCCACAAACATGAAGGGGGGCTCCCTTTCGCACATGATTAGGCTGTGCTGCTTCACTAGTCCATTCTAAACCATTCATACAAGGATAAATAAACTTCCAATGAATGTTGGACATTGTTTGACCACAAGTAGATCTATGGGTTGATGTTTTATCATAACAACTGAAGTTCATAGTAGTTTGTAGAGATGACAACATTTTTGAAAAAAAAATCATTGGATCATTAACAAATAAAACAAGTCTAAGCAAGCAACCATCAGGTCATCATTGGTAAGTGTCCTTGCAACTTTCTCCAACAGAAGATATAAATGAATTGCGTATTGACCTTTTTTTCAGCAGAGGTTCATAATTGGTCATGCACCGTGTCGATGGTGTGCCCAAGTATATTACCACCATCGATGATGGAATTACTTCGATCCTTTATACCAGACTGGTCTAAAGTACAATGATTAGGCGTCGCCAGGACCCATCAAACTATTTCAACGGAATCACAGGGACATGAGACACTATATACCTAGGCTACGGCCCTTTTATAGTTAACTAAAATGTCTTATGTGGCCTTATGATCTTTACGACGTCAGTGGAACCTAATCTAGATGTTGTCTATACTCCTAACGATAATGCTCCTCAAGATCAATGTGGTTTGCATTTAGCTTGTGTGGTACGTGTGAATTTACTTGTTTTCTGTCGCGGCCTCCTGCACTTTATATACGCGGCTTGTATTGGAAGGTTTACTCTATGGATTAGGCTCGTAGACGACTCCAATTCCAATATATGAGAAGATCACCTTTGGTCGTTTTAAATTATGGATTGCTGGTACTTCATATCCTGTCCTATGCGAAGTTATTGCCATATGCAATAGGGTATGAGTGTTCTAGAAGATCCCTCACACTCGTATGCTAACATGTAATCGTGTTATACATATACGGTATATACATGTATTATGGTATATTCATCGGAGAGACGCCAAACACTTCATAATCTCGTGAGTTATGTGAGGAGTGTTAGTTAAATAGATTAGAAAAAAATAATTAAGGGGTTGCAAAAGAAAGATGGGAGCTTCTTTTTTTTTTTCCCTTTTTTGCAAAAACAATAAGGCTTGGCCAATGGTGGTATCTGTCGTACTGTCTCCCTCGTGTTCTCTGTGCATGCGCTCAGTTCAGGTCACCATGCCTTGCTCATAAGTTGGTGGCGGTATGTCTGAACATAGACGACGTAGAGATGAAATAGCTGCTATTTTGGTACACAACCTACGTGCATATCAAGAGATGGAAGAGACAGAAACAAAAATTAAGCACGATGGGCATGCTGCGCATGAGATTGAATTTTCATTTGGTCAACATCAGATTTTTTTTGACGTGATGGTCAACATCAGATTGAACATATTAGATTTTTTTTTAGTCGAGATTGAACATGTTGCATGTGCGTATGCTTATGCAATCTGGAAGCCCAAATACCAACGGGCTTCAAGCCACTCGGGATAACAAACTAGGCCGGCCCACAACATAACATATGCGAGATTACAGGGCACAAACGGAGTTTAGTACCACCTCGGTTGTTTAGCGGAAGCAACACGGTTTAAAAGGACAGGCCTTGCGCACATTGGCACGACCTTACTTGAACAGGATCTGTTCTATAGTAGTCGTACCGCTGCATCCTTTACCAATAAGGAGGCAAGCACTTAACCCTGGTTGATGACATGACACCTGTGGGCCAGAGCGTGATTAACGGCTGGATCATCAGTTGAGATGATCCATGGCTGTAGAGGATCGTTCTTGATCAGCTCTAGCTGACAAGGTGGCTATCAGGTTGTCTGACAGGGCATTCCCATCTTTTTTTTGGCCGTCAGCACAATTGACTACTTCTGTGGCTGTTCAGTATTTTTACACTGCATTCTGAATCTTTATCGAAAAACCTGAAGTTTTAATCGAAAAAAATGTAGTTAGAAGTGTATGCAGATTACTACATCCGAAAATATAAAGTGTTTGGAACGCCATCAAACAATCGCGGCTGACCGTGCCCCTGGCCCGGACGGCTTCTCCGGCGTCTTCTATAGGCGGTGCTGGCGCATCATAAAAGCTGATCTCATGCGAGCCCTACAACAATTCCATGATCTCAACGGTGGCCGCAGTTTCAAAGACCTCAATGCAGCAACGGTGGTGCTAATTCCAAAAGCTCCGGATCCAACTGACATTGGTCATTTTCGACCAATTAGCTTTATACATTCCTTTGCTAAGCTCATCACAAAGATCCTTTCCCTGCGCCTCGCCCCAAAACTTGGCAGTCTCATCTCTCCAGCGCAAAGTGCTTTCCTGAAGACTAGGTGCATCCACGATAGTTTTCTCTTTGTCAGAAATGCCGCACGCAGCCTGCACCGTAGAAAGAAACCTGCACTACTCTTCAAAATGGATATAGCGAAGGCGTTCGACTCAATCTCGTGGGAATATCTACTTGAGCTACTTCAGAAGCTAGGTTTCTCTGCACGATGGTGCGATTGGATCGCTCTGCTTCTGCAATCCTCCTCCTTTGTAGTCCTTCTAAGTGGTGTGGAGGGCGAGCTGATAGACCACCACAGAGGACTACGTCAAGGCGACCCGCTCTCCCCATTTCTCTTCATCCTTGCCATCAACATGCTGCAGCGGATTCTAGATCGTGCTGCCGCCCTTGGATACCTGGCGCCACTTCCTGGGCGCGATGTCAAGTTGCGCATCAGCCTCTACGCGGACGATACAATCATCTTCTCCAACCCACGCAATGAGGAGGTCTCCTGCTTGCTAACTATCCTAGAAAAGTTCGGGGAGGCAACGGGTCTGCGAGTAAACCCTTCAAAATCCACTGTCACGCCTATCAAATGTCAGTCCTTGGATCTAGACAATATACTGCAAGGTTTCCCTGGAAGGCGAACAAGCTTCCCGGTCACATATTTAGGCTTGCCGATATCCTTAGGAAGACTGAAGAAGGTGCACCTCTAGTTCATCTTTGATCGCATCAAAGCCAAGCTAGCAGGATGGAAGGGGAGGCTGATGAACTGTGCGGGACGGCGAGCGCTGGTCCGCTCTGTGCTCCTAGCCATCCATACATTCGCGCTCACCGCAATCAAAGCCTCGGCTGGAGTCTTGAAGGACATTGACAAGATTTGCAGGCGCTTTCTTTGGGCTCAGGAGGAGAAGCTATCCGGCGGCAAATGCAAAGTAAACTGGCAGACGGTCTGCTCCCCGATCGATCTTGGCGGACTTGGAGTTTTAGATAGCGCTAAATTTGCTAGGGCGCTGCGGCTGAGATGGCTATGGCTGTTGTGGGATGAGGCTAACCGGCCATGGAGTGGCTTTCCTTTGCCGTGTGACGACCAGGATCGCCAGCTCTTTGCTGCTGCAACAAGCGTCTCTGTTGGCAACGGCGAGCGCACACTCTTTTGGGAATCCACCTGGCTAGGGCCGTTGCCGCCAAAGGCGATTGCACCCTCTCTCTTTGCCCGATGCAGGTGTAAGAATCGCACAGTCAAGGATGCGCTGCAAGGCCAAAAATGGATTCACGACATCCCCCCCCCCCCTTCGAATGCCAACATATTTGAATTCAGGAGGCTATGGAATATGATCGACGAGGCCCAGGTTTCACTGCAGCCAGATGTCCCGGACAATATCACCTGGAAGACAAGCCTCTCCGGCACCTACAGTGCAGGGGCCGCTTACAAGTTCCAATTCGCTGGACGGATCGGATCAGACTTCATAAACATGTTTTGGAAGGCATGGGCTCCTCCACGCTGCAAGTTTTTCACATGGCTGCTAATGCTCGATAGGCTGTGGTGCGCCGATAGGCTGCAAAGGCGCTGATGGCCAAATGAATACTTCTGCCCGCTGTGCGTCCGGAATCTTGAATCATCAGTGCACCTGCTCTGGCACTGTCCGATGGCAAGGACGATCTGGACTGCAGCGACAAGATGGCACGGCTGCGCTGCTCTTGCTCCAACCACCTGGCCAGAGGGCGACAGATCTGAGATGTTCTAGGCACATATCATCGACAACACACACACACACCGAGCATCAGAAAGGAATCAGGTCGCTCACCATGCTCATCACATGGGAAATTTGGCTCGAGCGAAACCGTAGAGTTTTTCACAAGAAGATCGTTGCGCCCTGGGCTGTCATCCAGGCAGTGCGAGGATCCCTGGAGGCTTGGAGACTGGCGGGAGCGAAATGTTTGCAGCCCCCTTTTGGGGACCCAACGTGAGAGATCATCCAAGTATGGCTTAGGGGCCTGGCCCTCGTTTCATTTCTCTTCTTTTTCTCTCCTCAAACCGCGTCAGCGGCTGTGTAAATATTGCTCCCTACCCCTATAATATAATGGCTAGCAATTGCTGGCGGCTTCAAAAAAAAATAAAGTGTTGAGTTTCATCCGTAGGATTAACATCCATTGAGCGAACGTACAAGTTTCGTCCCTAAGCCATGGTGGTCATCGGTCAACACTGTCATGGCCAAGGCCCCCAAATGTCGGATGCCATTTTTGACTAAGACTGGCATCAACAGCTAATCCCACTCGACATATTCCTTTGCTCTCTATACAACGGCGCTTTTCCTTGTCAATGTTTCCCCCTAAGCCGATGTGGTGTTATCCTATCTTATCATATCAACAGAACCAGCATACGCAATCGCTAATAACATGGATAAATCTTCCGCCAAAAGGGAGAGAGATTTGGGAAGGGCTACCCGGCCGTGGGATCTCGGAGAATGTGATGCTTCCGTTCCACCCTTCCATGGCGAAAGAAGCTTGAAGCAATTATAGTAAACAAACACATGTACGCTTCTCCTATAAACAAAACATTTCTCTGGATATGCTGGAGTGGGGAGAGAGATGCCATAACCCTAGAAAACCAAACAGCCCCCCTAAACCGTGATCTCGCGTGATCTAATCACGGGGTTATTGTAATGCAAACATGTGATCGGTGTCTTGAAGGGTGCGTTTTAAAATCAGCGAAGATTGATTTGCTCCTGACAGTGTGATCCAAACGCGACCATTTGGGTCGTACCTTCCCTAATTAGGTACTACAGTTAGGGCATGCAAGCATGTGGTAGTGTCCAATGCGTGACTAGGCACGAATCGGTTGCTACTGCTACGAGACAGCCAAATCTTTCCTACTAACAAACACATGACACGAGCAAGTAATTCCGCATGTGTTAAACAGTGGGCTAGAATACAATCCCAGGGATCGATCGATCTTGTGCGAAGGAAGATATGGAGGCGATCGAGGATTGGAAGCATGCATGAGACCAATTTCCCTCTACACCGACTGCACCCATGCACATGGATCAAAGGGCGTAGGAAGGGACAGGCGCACTGCTGCCGAGCCTCTCGAGTGAGTCCCATCATGGGCACTCATTGCGGTAATTATGGCCGCAATTATGCCAGTCCGAAAGGCCCACAGCTAGCGGCGAAGCTGGCTAGCAAAGCCACACGAACACGATCGACCCTAATGGAGTGGATTAGCAATAATTGTCTCATTGAACCACTATACTAAGCCCCTCCTTTTCTTTTGACCACCGATGGATCGTCCATGATCACACACACCGCGTTTGCGTTTGCGGTTTGCGCTTGCACGGCGACAGAAACCCCAGGAAAGGCTGCGGCGGGCCATGAGCCGGCCGGAGGAGGCCTTTGATTCTTTTTGGACACGGCATGATGATGGCCAGCGCCACCGCGCAGCCTTATTAATCCGGCCGGCCGGACCCCCGCCGTATAATAATCATGCTTTCGCTGCCGGGCGAGCTCGCTTGTCCCTGGCCGGTAGGTGACACGATCTCAGAATCAGCACTGCCGGTTGATCTGCGTGTGCTTCGATGCTCGTACGTAACTACTCCGTGTTAGCTGTGTGAGGATGAGGAGGGGGTAGAGCTAGGCTGTAAAGATCACGGAGCACGAGTAATTCCGGTTCCGTTTCCTGTCCTTGGCGGCATCATGTGGTTGCGATATCGGGGCGGGCGGAGCCTATATCGGCTGTCGGGCGGGCCGACACGCCAGCACGACGGACGCCGATCGATCGATCGATCGCCAGAGGACATGGTCCGACGGACGGAGGCGGCCATGATTCGGTTCGGTACGGCCGTTCTTCGCGATCGGGTGATCGCGTGTGGTGGCTGGCGGATTGCTGTTTGCTCGAGCGTAGTTAATTGGGGAGTGGCGCTCGGATGCCGCGGTGGTTGGGCGCACTGCGGCGGACGTGATCCTGCCGGATTTGATGTGGGTGTGGTCACGGTCTCGCGGAGAAGGTGATTCTCGAGATTCTCCGAGTTCTGGGTGTGGGTGGGTTTTGGATGCGACTTGTGGATTGCCGTTGCGCGAAAAAAAATTATATGAGACCAGGTCTCACGGTTAACAGGTGAGACCCGTCCTGATGGATGACATGTGACATTCTTAAATCATAAAACATCTAATCTTTCTTCCTCTTGATTTTAAGTGAGGGAGGGTGGGAAATGATTTGAGATTTGTGAATACCACGTGTCATCCATCAGAATGGGTCTCGCATGAAACCTGGTCTATAGAATTCTTTTCCTCCGTTGCACTCGGGCGAGTGGTTTTTTGGTACGCGTCAGGAAGGAGGAGGTGGCCGGGGATGCGTTGTTTGCGCTGGAAAGTGGTCGCCGGGCCGAGAGACCGCAACAGCACGCCCCGTGCGTGCGTGCCTCTGCTCTGCGTTGGTCGTCGATGAGCAGAGCCGATAAAACTCAGAATTCACATTTTGCTAGTACGTAAAAACACCAAGTATTTTCGGATATAACGATCTGCATGCGTCTTCTTCAGTTTGCTGATGAACTATATGTTAAAAGAACATGTCCGTAAATTCTAGGCAGCAGAGTTTGTTCTTCGAAAAAAGGCATAATATATTGAGATTCCAGTCCTTGCACAATAGTACAATACATACGTATATACATGAGCATGGCGGCAGATCAATTCCTTTGGTCCGCTATCAGCAGAGGAAGAAGACTTATTCAGGTGGCAGCTCACAGACAACTTTGGGCCAGAAGGACAGCATGTATGCGGTCTCACATGTCAGTGACCCTTAGTCAGCTATATTAAATTAGTGAATCTTAACCCACAAGGGTATCTTCAAAGCGGAACCTCAAGCCTCCACTGTATGTTTGAATCATCACTTGTCATCTAACGGGGACCTGTATATGTCCGTTTAGCAGTTTAGACGTACAGATTCCGGTATCAAAGAAACAAATGTAAGAGGCTTTGCAGGAGTCCGGACATCCATTTGACCAATCACATGCATGGTCTCTCACTCCTCCCAACTGGACACTAAACCACAGATATCCCACCACATGCATGGTCCTCATCTACTTTTTCTCCTCACGACCGAATACTATGTAATTCGCATTGAATGGCTCTCTCCCGTATCATGTCCGCGGACCACGTCCGGACATATACTAGAGATGTTTGCGGGTCAGCGTTGAAGATATCCTAAGGTCGGCATACAACACTTTCTTTTTCGACACAGTGCTCGCTGACTATATTGCCCTCCTATCGAAGAATGCAGTGTCACCCAAAGAAAAATACTTCACATGGTTAGTGAAAGCACAAGTTTACTCCCATAGGGGGGTGAATGGGTGATTTTTAGAAATTCGTCAAACACTGATGAATTTGACGAAGATTAGAGTGAAGAAATAGAAACACAAGGAAACTAAATCATCACAGATACAGAAAGCATGCGTACATGATACATATAGGTTAAGAACATGCAATCATACGAGCATACAAGCATGAAGATGATGAACTGAAGAAATAAAAGACAGCATGATGAAAGTCTTCAGTTCAAAATCATCAAAAGGTAGATCACAAATTCTTCAGCAGCGGAATATCGTAAGGTAAGAGCTGAAGAATTTGAAACCAGGTAAGCTCGGAGAAGACACATCAATTTGGTAGACCAGTTCCAGTGGTTGTATCAACTATACGTCTGGTTAAGACGGCTAAGACGAACTCAGAGGACACACTATCCTCACTGTATTCCTCTTGAGCTAAAATCATTTAGACCTTGTTCAATCACTCATGGCAAGTCTTCAAGTTAGACTTCCAAAACCTTCACATACATTTTCACCGGCACACCACAATGACTCTTGGGTGGTTAGAACTTGACGCCTAACCATCTGGGAGAATGACAATTTTCAAAGGTAACAGGCGTCCGATCACACAGATCAATCTCTTCAGTGATGCTCAATCACTTTGGCTCTGGTGGCTTTTTCCTCACTTAGGATTCTCTCAAAGTCGTCAGAGGATGAGTTGCTCTCAAATGACAAGTGTCAAGTTTTCTCTGAGCATCCAACCAACAAGTGGTTGTGGGAGGCGGCTATATGTAGCCAGGGGCAACCCGACATGAATTGTCATAAATGCCCTTCTCAAATATGACCATTGTCAGCACAAGGATCCACTCAACAGCTGGCCCGCGGCGCAGCAATGGTCGGAAAATTGAAGTCTCAATTTTGTGGGGGCACTCAATTTCCTCACGATAGGAAGACCGCACTGGTGAAATCCTAACTCCTCAGCCTGACCAAATTCGTCAGCGACTAGGTGAACTTCGTCACTATCGCTAGCAAATTCGTCAGCTGTTCCGGAGATTTCCAAAGGCTTCACTCGAAGTGGCTTGTGTATGTATAGGTTTGAGAATCACTTTCAAAATGTGAACTATGATTCACCTAGACCCCCTTTAATAGTACGGTTTTTCCTTTTACTCAAAATAAGAAAAAATGAATTAAGAAAACCAAAGTCTTCAAGCTTCAAAGTCTTCACATCAATTTCTTCAAATGTCGTGCCATTTTCATCACCCAGTTCTTCACATGAAGAAATACATTTTTAGGGGTCATCTTCCATGGGTTAAACCAAATCTTCAGGGACTTCGTCTCATGTGTACACTCACAAGCACGTTAGTCCCTCAATCCATTTGTTCCCAATACTCCAAAACCACTAAGGGGGCACTTGATGCACTTCCAATCTCCCTCTTTTTGGTGATTGATGACAAATTGGGTAGGTTATAAATGGGTGTAAATAATGGAAGTATAAGTAGAGAGTACGAAGAAATTGATTACAAGATATTTGAGGAACTCCCTCTGAAGATGTGCATATGAGGAATTTGCTTTGGATTGCAAATGCACATGGCAAGTTATAATTTTGGAGATCTCCCCCTATATTTTGGAATCCAATCATGCATGATCATAAGATATTGAAGAATTTGAATGCATGATGAAAATTGGTGTGTGACGAAATTGTGCTTGCATGAGCAGATATATTAAGATCATGGTATGCATATAAAGAGTGGCAAAAGAGTCAGATCACCGACAGTTATTTAAGTTACAACTCATCAAAGAGCGAATCAAATGAAGTCCAAGAGTTGTAACTCTTATAAAAAACATCCCATATAACGACCCACTTGAAGACTAACTCAGATTTCTCCCCCATGGTCATCAAATGACCAAAAGGAGACGAAACTAAGAACTAACGCCCCTAAAGAATATCATCATGACGAAGTCGGACGAGCGCTAACATTGTTGTTGGGGTCGCGTGAAGCGGAAGGGCCAGCAGCAATGTCTTCAACGTCTTCATTTCCATTAGTGGAACGCGATGGAGACACTGAGTTTGGGACGAGAGGAGGAACTTGAACCTTCTCGAACTTCTTCTTGGGCGGATTTGCCCAACCAAAGTTCATCTGGAAGTCCATTGCACCACGTTTGTCATCCGTCTTCAGGTGTGAAAGTATGGCCCATGTTCTGTCAAAGATCTCGTGGGCATCATAGTGATTCCTGCGAACATAGTTATGTATCACAATCATATTTGCGTTAATTGCAGCAAGTTGACGCTTAACCCAATCATGATTCGTGTCTGTCTTCTGGTGCAGACTGATGAGGAGTTCATGGTCAGTCATGACATGTGGTGTTTCTCGTTGAGGAGAAGGCCTTGACACTTTTGCAGCAGTGTCCTGGCTGGCAGTTTCATCACAAGTGGAGTTGGAGATAGGCTGACGAAACTGACATCACGCGGGACGAATTCCTTCATCAATGACTGCCTTGCCCTTGCCAGGAACTGAGGAGATTGTGCTATGAAGAACTTCTTGAAGGAAATATGCCCTAGAGCCAATAATAAAGTTGTTATTTATATTTCCTTGCATCATGATAAATGTTTATTATTTATGATAAAATTGTATTAACCGAAAACTTGATAAATGTGTGAATACATAGACAAAACAAAGTGTCCCTAGTATGCCTCTACTTGACAAGCTCGTTTGATGAACGGGATCACATCATTAGATAATGATGCGATGGACAAGACCCAACCGTTAGCTTAGCATAATGACCGTTAAGTTTTATTGCTATTGCTTTCCTCATGACTTATACATATTCCTTTGACTATGAGATTATGCAACTCCCGAATACCGGAGGAACACCTTGTGTGCTATCAAATGTCACAACGTAACTGGGTGATTATGAAGATGCTCTGCAGGTGTCTCCGAAGGTGTTTCTTGGGTTGGCATAGATCGAGATTAGGATTTGTCACTCCGAGTATCGGAGAGGTATCTCAGGGCCCCCTCGGTAATGCACATCACGATAAGCCTTGCAAGCAATGTGACTAATGAGTTAGTTACAGAATGATGCATTACGGAATGAGTAAAGAGACTTGTCGGTAACGAGATTGAACTAGGTATGAAGATAGCGACGATCAAATCTCGGGCAAGGAACATACCGATGACAAAGGGAATGATGTATGTTGTCATTGCGGTTTGACCGATAAGTTCTTCGTAGTATATGTAGGAACCAATATGAGCACCGAGGTTCCACTATTGGTTATTGATCAGAGATGTGTCTCGGTCATGTCTACATAGTTCTCGAACCCGTAGAGTCCGCACGCTTAACGTTCGATGATGATTTATATTATGAGTTATGTGTTTTGGTGACCGAAGATTGTTCGGAGTCCCGGATGAGATCACAGACATGATGAGGAGTCTCGAAATGGTCGAGAGGTAAAGATTGATATATTGGACGATAGTGTTCGGACACCGGAATGGTTTCGGAGTGTTTCGGATATTTATCGTAGTACCGAGGGGTTACCGGACCCCCCCCCCCCGGGAAAGTAATGGGCCAACATGGGCCATAGGGGATAGATAGGGCAGCCCACAAGGGGTGGCGCGCTCCCCCTATGGGGAGTCCGAATTGGACAAGGGGAGGGGGCGCGGGCCCCCTTTCCTTCTCCCTCTCCTTCTCCTTCCCCTTTCCCCCTTTGAAAGAAAGGAAGGGGCCGACTAGGACTAGGAGTCCTAGTGGGTTCCCCGCACTTGGCGCACCCCTGGGGCCGGCCTCCTCCCCTCTCCTCCTTTATATATGGGGGCAGGGGCACCCCAAAGCACATCAATTGTTTCTTAGCCGTGTGCGGTGCCCCCCTCCACCATTTACTCCTCCGGTCATATTGTCGTAGTGCTTAGGCGAAGCGCTGCGCGGATCACATCACCATCACCGTCACCACGCCATCGTGGTGACGAAACTCTCCCTCGACACTTTGCTGGATCAAGAGTTCGAGGGACGTCATCGAGCTGAACATGTGCTGAACTCGGAGGTGGCGTACGTTCGATACTTGATCGGTTGAATCGAGAAGACGTTCGACTACATCAACCAGGTTAAACTAATGCTTTCGTTTTCGGTCTACGATGGTACGTGGACACACTCTCCCCCTCTCGTTGCTATGCATCTCCTAGATAGACCTTGCGTGATCATAGGATTTTTTTTGAAATTGCATGCTACATTCCCCAACAGTGGTATCAGAGCCACGTCTATGCGTAAATGATATGCATGAGTAGAACACAAAGAGTTGTAGGTGATCATAGTCATACCGCTTACCACCAACGTCTTATTTTGATTCAGCGGTATTGTTGGATGAAGCGGCCCGGACCAACCTTACGTGACCACGTTCATGAGACCAGTTCCACTGACAGACATGCAACTTGTTTTGCATCAAGGTGGCTGGTGGGTGTCTGTTTCTCCAACTTTAGTTGAACCAAATTTGACTATGGCCAGTCCCTGTTGAAGGTTAAAACAGCAAACTTGACGAAACATCATTGTGGTTTTTGATGCGTAGGTAAGAATGGTTCTTACTAGAAGCCCGTAGCAGCCACTAAAACTTGCAACAACAAAGTAGAGGGTGTCTAACTTGTTTTTGCAAGGCATGTTGTGATGTGATATGGTCAAGACATGATGTGATATACGTTGTTGTATGAGATGATCATGTTTTGTAAAAGTTATCGGCAACTGGCAGGAGCCTTATGGTTGTCGCTTTATTGTATGAAATGCAGTTGTCATGTAATTACTTTACTTTATCATTATGCGTTAGCGATAGTTGTAGAAGCAACAGTTGGTGAGACGACAACGATGCTACGATGGAGATCAAGGTGTCAAGCCGGTGATGATGGAGATCATGATGGTGCTTTGGAGATGGAGATCAGAGGCACAAGATGATGATGGCCGTATCATGTCACATATTTTGATTGCATGTGATGTTTATCTTTTATGCATCTTATTTTGCTTAGTACGGCGGTAGAATTATAAGATGACCCCTTGTCGGTGTCAAAACCGGCGGATCTCGGGTAGGGGGTCCCGATCTGTGCGTCTAGGCCGGATGGTAACAGGAGGCAGGGGACACGAAGTTTTACCCAGGTTCGGGCCCTCTCGATGGAGGTAAAACCCTACGTCCTGCTTGATTAATATTGATGATATGGGTAGTACAAGAGTAGATCTACCACGAGATCGAGGAGGCTAAACCCTAGAAGCTAGCCTATGGTATGATTGTTGATGTGTATGTTGTCCTACGGACTAAAACCCTCCAGTTTATATAGGCACCAAATAGGGTTAGGGTTACATAGAGTCGGTTACAATGGTAGGAGATCTTCATATCCGTATCGCCAAGCTTGCCTTCCACGCCAAGGAAAGTCCCTTCCGGACACGGGATGGAGTCTTCAATCTTGTGTCTTCATAGTCGAGGAGTCCGGCTGAAGGTATAGTCCGGCCATCCGAACACCCCCTAATCCAGGACTCCCTCAGTAGCCCCTGAACCAGGCTTCAATGATGACGAGTCCGTCGCGCATATTGTCTTCGGCATTGCAAGGCGGGTTCCTCCTCCAAGTACTTCATAGAAGATTTTGAACACAAAGATAGTGTCCGGCTCTGCAAAATAAGTTTCCATATATTGCCATAGAGAGAATAATATTTACACAAATCTAATCTGCTGACGTATTCCGTAGTGTGACATCACACCACGGCCAAGCTTTTATTCAAACCATTTTACTGTCCCATCTCAGCGCGTTATGCGAGGCGGTTTCCTTGGCACGCCTTGTTAAAGCAGAGATCGTGTCCCCTTATTCCGGGATTCTCATCAATACGGGCATGGGTAACCCAACCGCGCCATCGATTACGGCGCTTGGAGATAAGCGACTTTTACCAGGCTGGTGGGGACATGTAGCTGCGTCCACCCATATAAGGGGATAAAGATCCACCTTTTCACCTACGCCTTCTTCCTCCTCCGCCTATCCATTCTTGCGCACTCGAGCTCCAGCGCCCAAGTCCGCACTCCTCACCTCAACCTTCTCCAGCCATGTCCGGAGCGCGAGGCAAGTGGATGGTCTCCTCCGTCACGGAGGGACATATCAAAAAGCTGAGGAAGGTCGGATACCTGTCTAACGACATCGCGTACCGGCTCCCCGAAAAGGGGCAGCTCATCCCCACCCCTAGGCCCCATGAGAGGGTGGTGTTCCTCCCCCATTTCCTCCGCGGACTGGGCTTCCCTCTCCACCCATTTGTTCGGGGGCTCATGTTCTACTACGGCCTGGATTTCCACGATCTGGCCCCGAACTTCGTCCTCAACATCTCGGCGTTTATCGTCGTGTGCGAGGCCTTCCTCCGCATCCGCCCCCATTTCGGCCAATGGCTCAAGACTTTCAACGTCAAGCCAAAGGTGGTGCCCGGCAGCCAGGCGGAGTGCGGAGGCGCCATGGTGGGCAAGATGGCCAACGTCCTCTAGCTCGAGGGATCCTTTATGGAGACCCTGAAGGGGTGGCAATCAGGGTGGTTTTACATCACCGAGCCGCACGACTCCGAATGGGTCGCACCCCCCGAGTTCCGATCCGGACCCCCAACGCGGCTCACGTCCTGGAAAGAGACGGGTTTGTCGTAGGGTAAGAAAAGAGAGCTGACCGGACTCCAAACATGCATCAAAACCCTGGTGGACAAGAAGCTCAAACTTGTCAACGTAGTCCAGGTTATGCTCATCCGCTTGATCCTCCCGCGCCAACAACGGGCTTTCAACCTGTGGGAGTTCGACCCGGCGCGGCACCAAACTTTGAGCAGGCTCTTCGACACGACGTACGAAGATGCCTGGAAGGTGCTTTTCAAGGGCGTCGTGGCTCCCGCATCCGCTACTGAGGATCACAGATTCAGTGTGCAGCGTCACGCTCTTGCGGTAAGCTGTTTTTTTCCTTTTACAGGGTATCAGTGTTTCATAGTTTGACTCCATGCGGGATCTAAGCTCCCTTTCCTTTGACAGGATTGGCAGGCGACGTCCGGACAGATCAACTATCCGGCTCCTTTGCCCGAAGGCCCAGCGGACGCTCAATTGGCGAAGCTGCTGGTTCCGGCACCCTATGTGGTGCCGGAGAAGAAGGTCAAGAAGAAGGCCACGGGGACTCGAAAGAGTGCCCGCTGTCCGGAGGTGTCGGATTCATCATCCGACGAATCCAAGATGCACTCCTCCCGTGAAGACGAGGAGGAGGAAGAAGAGACCCCTCCCCCTCCAGCGGGGGAAGGGAAGAAAAGGAAGTCCGCCCCAACTGGGGAGGCCGAAGGGTCCAAGAAGGGGAAAACCCTTCCTCCGGACTATTCCACCAACGCCGACGACGGCGGAGAGGAGTGGGCGCCCAGGGCCAAGCCCCTGGCCAAATCGTAAGTATCCGGATACCAGAGTAATTCATAGTATTCGTTTACTGCACAGCTTTCCCTTACGTCGAATATGTTTATGCAGCCCACCCAAAGACCGGCTCGACGCGTCGTCAAGCGGCTCACTGGACTCGTCGGATGTGAACTCGCTTCCGACGGCTTCCTCCCCCCGCCCTACGGACGACACCGAAGTGTTGTCCCAACAGGTTCCAAGCCGGGGGGAGGTGGTCCTGGAGGCGCCGCAAGGCGACCTCCCGGACTCCAGGAGTAAAGGGGATGAAACCCCCCAGGGCTCCAAGTCCGGCCCTAGGCCGGACACCGCTCCAGAACCTTCAAAGGTTCCAAAGTTCGGCGGGCGACCTCCTTCCAAGAGGAGCAAGCCCGCCGTGCCGGTGACCTCCGTCCAACTGGAGGCGCCGGACAATATGTTGGAGGCGCTCCAAGGCGCCTCCATCGACGAGGGGCACCGCACTATTATGAGTGCGGTGATCCAGAAGGTTCAGTCCGCCAAGAGCGGACTGACTGAAGCTTGTACTAGCCTTTTAACAGGCTTTGAGGTAAGTAAAGAATGTGTAAATAATATTACCGCATAGACAGTAGCCCCTGATGCTCTGTTTGGCGTTCGGGAAGAAAAGCCAAATAGAGGATCAATTAAAATTCGCAGGAGTCTAACAAAAAGGAGTCAATATGCGTATGCAGGCTTCTCTGCTTGCGTCCGCCGCACTGACTGCGGAAGTGGATGCGCTAAAGCAGAACCTTGAGCGGTCTGAGCAAGAGCTCGGGCGTGCCAAGAAGCAGCTCGAGGACAATGAAGGTAAGAAATACCTTGTTTAAATATATATATATATATATATATATATATATATATATATATATATATATATATAAAAGGTGCAATTGCAAAAAATGACAGGACTGTCGTGGCTATTGTAGGGGCCACGTCTGAGGTGGCGACCCTTAAGCAAGCGCTGGACGAGGCCGAGAAGAGGGCAACCTCGGAGCGCACCGAGCACGAGAAGTGTGAGGCCGAGGTTGGCAAGGTGCGGCAAGAGCTCCAGGCTCTCATGGTAAAACATGAGAGTTTGGAGCTTGACTCAAAGACGCGAGCGTCCGAGCTCGCGATGGCTATTGAAAATGCCAAGTCTGCCAAGGCCAAATCCCAGAAGACCCTCCAGGAGTTGGATGAGGTGAAGAAGATAGCGGCGGGTAAGGCATTCTTTATGCGAAGCAAACACATAAACGTGAGTTACTTATTACTTACCCGAATCCGGAGCTCTCCAGGAGCGTTCGCAGATCTTCCCCGGAGTGTGTCCGATGCCGCCGCATTCTATCAAGCCGAGGAGGGCAGCTCGACGGAGAAGGTGTTCTGGTCTCAGTACGCTGAGGCCAGACACCCCGTGCCCCTGAGCGACCAGCTGAAGCAACTGGTCGAGATCCACAAGGCGGCCGAACAGGGAATGAAGGGCCTCATAGTTCGGCTGTGGCATGGAGAGGCTCAGCCTGGGAGCTATTTCGGGCTGGTGCGGCGGCTGGAGGAGGCCTGTCCAAGGCTCGAAGTCATCAAGCGCTCCGTCTGCATTGAAGGTGCCCGTAGGGCCCTTGCCCGTGCTAAGGTGCACTGGGGCAAGCTGGATGCTGAGAAGCTTGTGAAGGACGGGCCACCGCCGGGGAAAGAGCATCGCAAGCCCGAGAATTACTATAAGGATGTTCTGAAGGGTGCCCGCCTTGTGGCGGATGAATGTTCTATGGATGTAATTTTTGAGTAAAACTCGCTCGTTTTGTCCTGTGCGCTGAAAACTTGTTCATATGCGCTAAGCAATGCTGTTTGAATTTAAAATATTACCTTCTGTGTGGTTGTTTATCAATTCTGAGAGATGGCAAGTCGTCGGCTTCTTCCCCCATGCCGCTAGTGCTGGGGTGTTCGGGGATAAACCTGAGCGCTCTTTTTCCCAAGTTTGGGTCCTTCGAGGGAGGCGCTCAACCCAACGAACAAGGCAATCAGACTATTATGCGCGAACACTCTCACTTAGCCATAGAATTCTATAATTTTAAATTTTGGCGAAGCCCCTGGTATTCGAAAGACCGAGTTCGGGGCTCTATCCATGCCTTGGCCGGACAGAGCCGGCTCGTCGCCCTAAGCGGCATAAGTCGTTAGGGACTCGAAAAACCTCTCGAATAGCGACCAGCTCTCGCTTCATCATGACAGTCAGTTTTAGCTTTCTCCACTGAGGTGCTCGACCCAGCTCAACCGGGGCACAATCGCAGTGGTTCTCCTAGTGCTACCTTAGCCGATATAGCGGAACGTAAGGCACCAAAACATAGGAGCCGGGCAAACCCAACTATTGACCCAAGACATGATTCGGAGCCGATGCATATAATGCTATAAGTTCGGGGTGCCGCACTTGTTAAAGTGTTCAGACTTCTCACACCATATTGAGGGGTACTAAAGCCCCTGGCGTATTTTGGCCGTACCAACGTGTACGGGTGCACCATGTCGTTAGGGAACATATATAAAGAAAAAAAATGTAATGCAAAAATAGAAGAAAGCTATGCATTGTTTATTAAAAAGGGCTGCGATCAAAGCAGAACGATACAAATAATGTGATAAGTGGAAGGTTGGACTAGTTAACATGTCCGTTCCAGGGGCAAGCTGCGGAATAGTATGCGGAACGGGTATACTGCTCGTGACAGAGACCACCTGGGGGTTCCGTAGTGCGGCGTGGCTTGTTTGCTTCCCTGGTTCTTGCATCGTTTGTGCGGCAATTGAACTGCCGAACAGGCCTTCCGAAGGATGAAGTCCTGAAAGTAAGAGAAAATTAAGAAATCGGTAGCCCCTGGTACGGTTTAAGCCGTGTTTTGGGCGTGCCGTGATGGTGCCCCTCCCCCTGTGCCCATGGTATCTCTAGAGCGTAGTTATGTACGCGAAGTACTGGTGTCGCCTTTTTGCGAGGGTTGGGGTTGGGGCCGCATTGCTACGCCTTCTCGGATCATGCCAGGCGGTCTTGTTGTAGGTTACTCTGGGCACGCTTTACGGTGTCCGGTCATTTAATGGCCGGACTGGAGAACTGCCTGGAGAGTCTGCTTTGAACTTCCGCTGCAAGGGCCGCCGTGTGCTCCTCCGTTCGGAGGGAGCGTTCGGTGTTTCCATTGACCGTAATTACTCCTCGAGGGCCTGGCATCTTGAGCTTAAGGTATGCGTAATGCGGTACCGCATTGAACTTAGCGAATGCGGTTCGCCCGAGTAGTGTGTGATAACCACTGCGAAACGGGACTATGTCGAAGATTAACTCCTCGCTTCGGAAATTATCCGGAGATCCGAAGACCACTTCAAGTGTGACTGAGCCTGTACGGTTGGCCTCTACACCTGGTATTACGCCTTTAAAGGTCATTTTGGTGGGCTTAATCCTCGAGGGATCTATTCCCATTTTCCGCACTGTATCCTGGTAAAGCAGGTTCAGGCTGCCGCCGCCGTCCAAAAGGACTCTAGTGAGATGAAATCCGTCAATAATTGGGTCTAGAACCAATGCGGCGAATCTGCCATGACGGATGCTAGTGGGATGGTCCCTTCGATCAAAGGTGATCGGGCAGGAGGACCATGGGTTGAACTTTGGGGCGACTGGCTCTACCGCATATACGTCCCTTAATGCGCGCTTTTGCTCCCTTTTGGGGACGTGGGTTGCGTATATCATGTTCACCGTCCGCACTTGTGGGGGACAACACTTCTGTCCACTGTTGTTCGGCGGCCGGGGCTCCTCGTCGTCATCGCTATGCAGCCCCTTGTCTTCATTTTCGGCGTTTAACTTACCTGCCTGCTTGAACACCCAACAATCCCTGTTGGTATGATTGGCTGACGTTTCGAGGGTGCCATGTATCTGGCACAAGCGGTCGAGTATTCGGTCCAAACTGGACGGGCCCCTAGGATTCCTTTTGAATGGCTTTTTCTGCTGACCGGATTTAGAGCCTCTGAATCCGGCATTAACTGCCGTATCCTCAGCATTGTCGCCGTTAATGCGGCGCTTCTGCTTGTTGCGATGCAACCTGCCACTACTGTCCCTGGTGTCCGAATTACCAGGGTTCTTGGTCATATTGTTGCTACGAGCAAGCCAGCTGTCTTCTCCCGCGCAAAAGCGGGTCATGAGTGTCGTGAGTGCTGCCATAGATTTCGGCTTTTCCTGTCCAAGGTGCCGGGCCAGCCACTCGTCACGGATATTGTGCTCGAAGGCTGCTAGGGCCTCAGCGTCCGGACAGTCGACTATTTGATTTTTCTTTGTTAGGAACTGTGTCCAGAATTGCCTGGCCGATTCCTCTGGCTGCTGAATTACGTGACTTAGGTCATCGGCGTCTGGGGGTCGCACGTAAGTGCCCTGGAAATTGTTGATGAATGCGGCTTCCAGGTCCTCCCAACAACTGATTGATCCTGTTGGCAAGCTGTTAAGCCAATGCCGAGCTGGTCCTTTAAGCTTGAGTGGGAGGTATTTGATGGCGTGGAAATCATCGCCGCGGGCCATGTGGATATGAAGGACATAATCCTCGATCCATACCGCAGGGTCTGTTGTGCCATCATATGATTCGATATTTACGGGTTTGAAACCCTCGGGGATTTGATGATCCATTATTTCATCTGTAAAGCAGAGTGGGTGTGCGACGCCTCTGTACTGGGCTATATCATGACGTAGCTCCAGTGAGCCTTGTCTACTGTGTTCGGCCCTGGCGAATTTGTGGCCGGCGTGACGGTTGCCGTCTCGAGCCGTGGGGCGCCCACGCGATCCATAGATCGATCTTGTTTGCCTTGCCTTGTCCTCCAACATGTCTCGTAAGTCCGGCGCATATTCCCGTGCCTTGGTACGGGGTGCGGCTTGAGTGGAGGGCCGAGAGGCCTCTATGTCGCGATCACGAGGTGGCCGGTCGGCCGCATCAAGTGCTTCCTCCTTTAATTGGGGTAGCAACCTGCGCTTTGGGTAGCTCTTGGAGGGGCGTTCGAGTTTATGCTCTTCGGCCGCAAGGACTTTAGTCCATCTATCGACTAGCAAATCTTGATCAGCTCTGAGTTGTTGCTGCTTTTTCTTGAGGCTTCTTGCCGTGGCCATAAGCCTACGTTGGAAACGCTTTTGCTCGACGGGATCCTTTGGCATGACGAATTTGTCGTCGTCGAGGCTTGCCTCGTCTTCGGAGGGAGGGATATAATTATCGTCCTCGACCTCTTTGTCTGCCGCTCTCTCATGAGGGTTGGTTTCTCCATCCTCCTATGCTAAATCTTGCTGGAGGGGGTTTTCTTTGGCGCTTTCCAGAGTATTATTATCTCCCGTGCTGGACTCACCATATTTGTTTTGGCGGGATTTTGAGCGGCGCAGCTGACGCCGGCGCTTAGGCTGTTTCTTGGAGGGGTCATCCTCCACTGTTCCATCGCCATCCCCCTCTTTTGGGGTGTCCACCATGTATATGTCATACGACGAGGTGGCTTTCCAGGGCCTAGTAGGCGCTGGTTCTTCATCATCTCCTTCATCAGCGTCCATACTGTCGATGTCTTCGGAGTCGAAGTCGAGCATGTCGGTTAAGTCGTTGACAGTGGCTACGAAGTGGGTGGTGGGTGGGCTTTGAATTTCTTCATCGTCTGTACCCCAACCTTGCTGACCGTAGTCCGGCCAGGGCTCTCCTGATAAAGAGAGAGACTTCAGTGACTTCAGGATATCGCCCAAAGGCGAGTGCTGAAAGATGTCCGCGGCAGTGAACTCCATGATCGGCGCCCAATCGGATTCGATCGGCAGGGGCGCGGAGGGTTCAGAGTCCGGAGAGGAGTCCATCTCCTTGTAGTCACGAGTCTCGCAGAGTACGGGGCTGGTGTTCGGCTCAATCGCCGTTAGGGTCGCAGCCCCTGAGGTGGCGTCCAACCGCCCATCCTCTATCGGCGCTGGCGCGGGTGCGGCCTCCAGGGCACTTTTCGGCGGCAGAGCTAAATCATGCTCGTTGTGACAGGTTGGACGTCGAAGATCAGGTCTCCGCGGATGCCAGCCGTGTAGTTTAAACTTCCAAATCTGACCTGACGGCCAGGGGTGTAGCTTTCGATCTGCTCCAGACGGCCAAGCGAATTGGCCCGCAGTGCGAAGCCGCCGAAGACGAAGATCTGTCCGGGGAGGAAGGTCTCACCCTGGACTGCATCGCTATCGATGATCATAGGAGCCATCGAGCCTGACAGCGATGACACAGAGGAACTCTCAATGAAAGCACCAATGTCGGTGTCAAAACCGGCGGATCTCGGGTAGGGGGTCCCGATCTGTGCGTCTAGGCCGGATGGTAACATGAGGCAGGGGACACGAAGTTATACCCAGGTTCGGGCCCTCTTGATGGAGGTAAAACCCTACGTCCTGCTTAATTAATATTGATGATATGGGTAGTACAAGAGTAGATCTACCACGAGATCGAGGAGGCTAAACCCTAGAAGCTAGCCTATGGTATGATTGTTGATGTGTATGTTGTCCTACGGACTAAAACCCTCCGATTTATATAGGCACCGGATAGGGTTAGGGTTACATAGAGTCGGTTACAATGGTAGGAGATCTTCATATCCGTATCGCCAAGCTTGCCTTCCATGCCAAGGAAAGTCCCTTCTGGACACGGGATGGAGTCTTCAATCTTGTATCTTCATAATCTAGGAGTCCGGCTGAAGGTATAGTCCGGCCATCCGAACACCCCCTAATCCAGGACTCCCTCACCCCTCTCTAAGACATTTTTGCATGTGAGGAATACTCGGGTTAAACTTGACGAGCCTAGCATGTACAAACATGGTCTTAGAACACTGAGACCGAAAGGTCGAACGTGAATCATATAGTAGATATGATCAACATAGAGATGTTGACCATTGAAAACTACTCCATCTCACATGATGATCGGACATGGTTTAGTTGATATAGATCACGTGATCATTTAGATGACTCGAGGGATGTCTATCTAAGTGGGAGATCTTAAGTAATATAATTAATTGAACTTAAATTTATCATGAACTTAGTCCTGATAGTTTTTTGCATATCTATGTTGTAGATCAATGGCCCGTGCTACCGTTCCCTAGAATTTTAATGCGTTCCTAGAGAAAGCTAAGTTGAAAGATGATGGTAGCAATTACACGGAATGGGTTCGTAACTTGAGGATTATCCTCATTGCTGCATAGAAGAATTACTTCCTTGATGCACCGCTTGGTGCAAGGCCTACTGCAGGAGCAACTGCTGACGTTATGAACGTGTGGCAAGCTAAATCTGATGACTACTTGATATTCAGTGTGCCATGCTTTATGGCTTAGAATCGGGACTTCAAAGACATTTTGAACGTCATGGAGCATATGAGATGTTCCAGTAGTTGAAGTTAATATTTCAAGAAAATGCCCGAGTTGAGAGATATGAAGTCTCCAACAAGTTCTATAGCTGCAAGATGGAGGAGAATAGTTCTGTCAGTAAACACATACTCAGAATGTCTGGGTACCATAACCACTTGACTCAGTTGGGAGTTAATCTTTCGGATGATAGTGTCATTGATAGAGTTCTTCAATCACTGCCACCAAGCTATAAAGGCTTAGTGATGAACTATAATAAGCAAGGGATGAACAAGACGATTCCCGAGCTCTTCGCAATGCTCAAGGCTAAGAAGGTAGAAATCAAGAAGGAGCATCAAGTGTTGATGGTTAACAAGACCACTAGTTTCAATAAAAAGGGCAAAGGAAAGAAGGGGAACTTCAAGAAGAATAGCAAGCAAGTTGCTGCTCCCGAGAAGAAGCCCAAATCTGGACTTAAGCCTGAAACTGAGTGCTTCTACTGCAAAGGGACTGGTCACTGGAAGCGGAACTACCCCAAGTATTTGGCGGAAAAGAATGATGGTAAAGTGAAAGGTATATTTGATATACATGTTATTGATGTGCACCTTACTAATGCTCGTAGTAGTGCCTGGGTATTTGATACTGGTTCTGTTTCTCATATTTATAACTCGAAACAAGGGCTACGGATTAAATGAAGATTGGCTAAGGACGAGGTGACGATGCGCGTCGGAAATGGTTCCAAGGTCGATGTGACCGCCGTCGGCACACTACCTCTACATCTACCTTCGAGATTAGTTTTAGACCTTAATAATTGTTATTTGGTGCCAGCGTTGAGCATGAACATTATATTTGGATCTTGTTTGATGCGAGACAGTTATTCATTTAAATCGGAGAATAATGGTTGTTCTATTTATATGAATAATATCTTTTATGGTCATGCACCCTTGATGAGTGGTCTATTTTTGTTCAATCTAGATTGTGGTGATACACATATTCATAATATTGATGCCAAAATATGCAAAGTTAATATTGATAGTGCAACATATTTGTGGCACTGCCGTTTAGGTCATATTGGTGTAAAGCGCATGAAGAAACTCCATGCGGATGGGATTTTGGAATCACTTGATGCTTGCGAACCATGCCTCATGGGCAAGATGACTAAGACTCGGTTCTCCGAAAAAATGGAGCGAGCCACTGACTTATTGGAAATAATACATACTGATGTATGCGGTCCGATGAGTGTTGAGGCTCGCAGCGGGTATCGTTATTTTCTGACCTTCACAGATGATTTGAGCAGATATGGGTATATCTACTTAATGAAACACAAGTCTGAATCATTTGAAAAGTTCAAAGAATTTTAGAGTGAAGTGGAAAATCATCGTAACAAGAAAATAAAGTTTCTATGATCTGATCGCGGAAGCGAATATTTGAGTTACGAGTTTGGTCTTTATTTAAAACAATGTGAAATAGTTTTGCAACAAACGCCACCTCGAACACCATAGCGTAATGGTGTGTCCGAACACGTAACCGTACTTTATTAGATATGGTGCGATCTATGATGTCTCTTACGGATTTACCACTATCGTTTTGGGGTTATGCATTAGGGACAGCTGCATTTACGTTAAATAGGGCACCATCTAAATCCGTTGAGATGACACCGTATGAACTGTGGTTTGGTAAGAAACCTAAGTTGTCGTTTCTTAAAGTTTGGGGTTGCGATGCTTATGTGAAAAAGCTTCTGCCTGATAAGCTCGAACCCAAATCGGAGAAGTGCGTCTTCATAGGATACCTAAAAGAAACTGTTGGGTACACCTTCTATCACAGATCCGAAGGCAAGATATTTATTGCTAAGAATGGATCCTTTCTAGAGAACGAGTTTCTCTCAAAAGAAGTGAGTGGGAGGAAAGTAGAACTTGATGAGGTAATTGTACCTTCTCTCGAATTGGAAAGTAGCTCCTCACAGAAATCAGTTCTAGTGATGCCTACACCAATTAATGAGGAAGCTAATCATGATGATCATGAAACTTTAGATCAAGTTACTACCAAACCTTTCAGGTCAACCAGAGTACGTTCCGCACCAAAGTGGTATGGTATTCATGTTCTGGAAGTCATGTTACTAGACCATAATGAAATTACGAACTACGAGGAAGCGATGGCGAGCCCAGATTTCATGAAATGGCTTGAGGCCGTGAAATCTGAGATGGGATCCATGTATGAGAACAAAATATGGACTTTGGTTGACTTGCCCGATGATCGGCAAGCCATACAGAATAAATGGATCTTCAAGAAGAAGACTGATGCTGATGATAATGTTACTGTCTACAAAGCTCGACTTGTTGCGAAAGGTTTTTGACAAGTTCAAGGAGTTGACTACGATGAGACCTTCTCACCTATAACGATCCGTAAGTCTGTCTGAATCATGTGAACAATTGCCGCATTTTATGATTATGAAATTTGGCAAATGGATGTCAAAACTGCTTTCCTTAATGGATTTCTTAAAGAAGAGTTGTATATGATGCAACCTGAAGGTTTTGTCGATCCTAAAGGTGCTAACAAAGTGTGCAAGCTCCAGTGATCCACTTATGTACTGGTGGAAGCATCTCAGAGTTGGAATATACATTTTGATAATGTGATCAAAGCATATGGTTCTATACAGACTTTTGGAGAAGCTTGTATTTACAAAAAATGAGTGGGAGCTCTGTAGCATTTCTAATATTATATGTGGATGACACATTGTTGATTGGAAATGATATAGAATTTCTGGATAGCATAAAAGGATACTTGAATAAGAATTTTTCAATGAAAGACCTCGGTGAAGCTGCTGATATATTCGGCATCAAGATCTATAGAGATAGATCAAGACGCTTAATTGGACGTTCACAAAGCACATACCTTGATATAGTTTTGAAGAAGTTAAAAATGGATCAGTCAAAGAAAGTGTTCTTGCCTATGTTACAAGGTGTGAAGTTGGATCAGACTCAATGCCCGACCACTGCAGAAGATAGAGAGAAAATGAAAGTCATTCCCTATGCCTCAGCCATAGGTTCTATCATGTATGCAATGATGTGTACCAGACCTGATGTGGTCAGACTCAATGCTCGACCACTGTAGAAGATAGAGAAAAAATGAAAGTCATTCCCTATGCCTCAACCATAGGTTCTATCATGTATGCAATGCTGTGTACTAGACCTGATGTGTACCTGGCTATAAGTTTAGCAGGGGGTACCAAAGTAATCCAGGAGTGGCTCACTGGACAGCGGTCAAGAACATCCTAAAATACCTAAAAAGGACTAAGAATATGTTTCTCATTTACGGGGGTGACAAAGAGCTCGTCGTAAATGGTTACGTTGATGCAAGCTTTGGCACTGATCCAGATGACTCTAAGGTGCAAACCGGATACATATTTATATTGAATGGTGGAGCTGTCAGTTGGTGCAGTTCGAAGCAAAGCATCATGGCGGGATCTACGTGTGAAGCGGAGTACATAGCTGCTTTAGAAGCAGCAAATGAAGGAGTCTAGATGAAGGAGTTAATATTCGATCTAGGTGTAATACCTAGTGCATCGGGTCCAATGAAAATCTTTTTTGACAATACTTGAGAAATTGCCTTAGCGAAGGAATCCAGATTTCACAAGAGAACCAAACACATCAAGAGACGCTTCAATTCCATCCGCGATCAAGTCAAGGAGGGAGACATGGAGATTTGCAAAATACATACGGATCTGAATGTTGCAAACCCGTTGACTAAGCATCTTCCACAAGCAAAACATGATCAACACCAAGACTCAATGGGTGTTAGAATCATTACAATGTAATCTAGATTGTTGACTCTAGTGCAAGTGGGAGACTGAAGTAAATATGCCCTAGAGGCAATAATAAAGTTGTTATTTATATTTCCTTATATCATGATAAATGTTTATTATTCATGCTAGAATTGTATTAACCGAAAACTTGATACATGTGTGAATACATAGGCAAAACAAAGTGTCCCAAGTATGCCTCTACTTGACTAGTTCGTTAATCAAAGATGGTTAAGTTTCCTGAGCATAGTCATGTGTTGCCATTTGATGAACGGGATCACACCATTAGAGAATGATGTGATGGACAAGACCCACCCGTTAGCTTAGCATAATGATCATTAAGTTTTATTGCTATTGCTTTCCTTATGACTTATACATATTCATTTAACTATGAGATTATGCAACTCCCGAATATCGGAGGAACACCTTGTGTGCTATCAAACGTCACAACGTAACTGGGTGATTATAAAGATGCTCTATAGGTGTCTCCGAAGGTGTTTGTTGGGTTGGCATAGATCGAGATTAGGATTTGTCACTCCGAGCATCGGAGAGGTATCTCTGGGCCCTCTTGGTAATGCACATCACGGTAAGCCTTGCAAGCAATGTGACTAATGAGTTAGTTGCAGAATGATGCATTACGGAACGAGTAAAGAGTCTTGTTGAACTAGGTATGAAGATACCGACGATCAAATTTCGGGCAAGTAACATACCGATGACAAAGGGAATGACGTATGTTGTCATTGTGGTTTGACCGATAAAGACCTACGTAGAATATGTAGGAACCAATATGAGCATCCAGGTTCCGCTACTGGTTATCGATCAGAGATGTGTCTCGGTCATGTATACATAGTTCTCGAACCCGTAGGGTCCGCACGCTTAACATTCGATGATGATTTATATTATGAGTTATGTGTTTTGGTGACCGAAGATTGTTCGGAGTCCCGGATGAGATCACCGACATGACGAGGAGTCTCGAAATGGTTGAGAGGAAAAGATTGATATATTAGACAATAGTATTCGGACATCGGAATGGTTTCGGATATTTATTGGAGTACCGAGGGGTTACCGGAACCCCCTGGGGAAAGTAAGGGCCAACATGGGCCACAGGGGAGAGAGAGGGAATCCCACATGGGGTGGCGCGCCCCCCATGGGGAGTCCGAATTAGACAAGGGGAGGGGCGCGGCCCCCCTTTCCTTCTGCCTCTCCATCTCCTTCCCCTTTCCCCCTCCGAAGAAAGGAAAGGGGTCCGACTAGGACTAGGAGTCCTAGTGGGTTTCCCCCCACTTGGCACGCCCCTAGGACGGCCTCCTCCCCTCTCCTCCTTTATATACGGGGGCAGGGGCACCCCAAAGCACATCAATTGTTTCTTAGCCGTGTGCGGTGCCCCCCTCCACCGTTTACTCCTCCGGTCATGTTGTCATAGTGCTTAGGCAAAGCCTGCGTGGATCACATCACCAGCACCATCACCACGCTGGCGTGCTGAAGAAACTCTCCCTTGACACTTTGCTGGATCAAGAGTTTGAGGGACGTCATTGAGCTGAATGTGTGCTAAAACCGGAGGTGCCGTATGTTCGGTACTTGATCGGTTGAATCGAGAAGATGTTCGACTACATCAACCGTGTTAAACTAACGCTTCCGCTTTTGGTCTACGAGGGTACTTAGACACACTCTCCCCCTCTCATTGCTATGCATGTCCTAGATAGATGTTGCGTGATCGTAGGAATTTTTTTGAAATTTCATGCTACGTTCCCCGACACTTCTACCTCTAATAGAAAGCTGAGATGATTCTATCCATCAACCCTGTAGTTGATTGAAGACTGGGATCTGATGAATCTCATTATCCATGGAGCATACGACTTCAGATCAAAGGGTAACTTAGCCATTGTGACTAAAGTCCTCATGAAGAAATCATGTATCTTAATGGGAGTGCCATGTATGCTATGAAATAGCAGATTATTCATGACTCCCACAACTTCTTCGGTTGCAGAGTTGTGTCCTTTGATGGGAGTGAGGGTCTTGGCCAAAATTTTGTAGACAGTTCTAGGCACATAGAGCAAATCCTTCACCAAGAAGGTAGTCTTTTGGGCTTCTCCTTCAGCCAATGGCTTCATCAGCACTTGCATCAAATGATTTGGCAGTTCAGGTTCTTCATAGATCTTCTTTGCTTCTTTTTTTGTGGGAGAAACTTTCAATCTATTCATTTTCAATCATGGTAGTACAACGAACACTAGAAATAATAAAAATTACATCCAGATCCGCAGACCACCTAGCGACGACTACAATCCCTGAAGCGAGCCGAAGGCGCGCCGCTGTCATCGCCCCTCCCTTGCCGGAGCTGGATAAACTTGTTGTAGTAGACAGTTGGGAAGTCGTCGTCCTAAGGCCCCATGGAACCAACGCACCAAAACAGCAACCACTGCAGATGAAGAGTGTAGATCAAAAGAATCCAACTTGAAGACACACGAACGAAGACGAACGATTAACACATCCGAGCAAATCCACCAAAGATAGATCCGCCGGAGACACACCTCCACACTGTTGGGAACGTAGTAATTTAAAAAAATTCCTATGCACACGCAAGATCATGGTGATGCATAGCAACTAGAGGGGAGAGTGTTGTCCATGTAACCTCGTAGACCGAAAGCGGAAGCGTTAGCACAACGCGGTTGATGTAGTCGTACGTCTTCACGATCCGACCGATCAAGTACCGAACGCACGGCACCTCCGAGTTCAGCACACTTTCAGCCCGATGACGTCCCTTGAACTCTGATCCAGCCGAGTGTTGAGGGAAAGTTTCGTCAGCACGACGGCGTGGTGACGATGATGATGTTCTACCGACGCACGGCTTTGCCTAAGCACCGCTACAGTATTATCGAGGTGGACTATGGTGGAGGGGGGCACCGCACACGGCTAAAAGATCAACAGATCAATTGTTGTGTCTATAAGGTGCCCCCCTGCCCCCGTATATAAAGGAGCAAGGGGGAGAGAGGCGCCCGGCTAGGAGGGGCACGCCAGGAGGAGTCCTACTCCCACCGGGAGTAGGACTCCCTCCTTTTTCCTTGTTGGATTAGGAGAGGAGAGGGAAGGAGAGAGAGGGGGAAAGGAAGGGGCGCCACCCCCTCATTGTCCAATTCGGACTTGGGGGGGCGCGGCTGCCCCTTGGCTGCCTCTCCTCTTCCACCAATTGGGCCCATGAGGCCCAATAAACTCCGGGGGGGTTCCGGTAACCCCCCCGATACTCCGGTATATATCCGATAACCCTCAGAACCATTCCGGTGTCTGAATATAGTCGTCCAATATATCAATCTTCATGTCTCAACCATTTTGAGACTCCTCATTATGTCCGTGATCACATCCGGGACTCCGAACAATCTTCGGTACATCAAAACATATAAACTCATAATATAACTGTCATCAAAACTTTAAGCGTGCGGACCCTACGGGTTCGAGAACTATGTAGACATGACCGAGACACGTCTCCGGTCAATAAACAATAGCGGAACCTGGATGCTCATATTGGCTTCCACATATTCTACAAAGATCTTTATCGGTCAAACCGCATAACAACATACGTTGTTCCCTTTGTCATCGGTATGTTACTTGCCTAAGATTCGATCGTCGGTATCTCAATACCTAGTTCAATCTCGTTACCGGCAACTCTCTTTACTCGTTTCGTAATATATCATCCCGCAACTAACTCATTAGTTGCAATGCTTGCAAGGCTTAAGTGATGTGCATTATCGAGTGGGCCCAGAGATACCTCTCTGACAATTGGAGTGACAAATCCTAATCTCAAAATACGCCAACCCAACAAGTACCTTTGGAGACACCTGTAGAGCACCTTTATAATCAACCTTGTAATCACTTCCAACACACATCGTCACCTCGCCCTCAACTAGTCTATGTTCATCATGTAACTCCTGTTTCGAGTTACTAATCTTAGCAACTAAACCGGTATCAAATACCCTAGGGTTACTATGAACACTAGTAAAATACACATCAATAACATGTGTATCAAATATACATTTATTGTTTTTTCCATCCTTCTTATCCGCCAAGTATTTGGGGTAGTTCCTGAAGGAAATATGCCCTAGAGGCAATAATAAAGTTATTATTTATTTCCTTGTATCATGATAAATGTTTATTATTCATGCTAGAATTGTATTAACCGGAAACATAATACATGTGTGAATACATAGACAGAGTGTCACTACTATGCCTCTACTTGATTAGCTCGTTAATCAAAGATGGTTATGTTTCCTAACCATAGACATGAGTTGTTATTTGGTTAACAGGATCACATCATTAGGAGAATGATGTGATTGACTTAACCCATTCCATTAGCTTAGCACTTGATCATTTAGTTTGTTGCTATTGCTTTCTTCATAACTTATATATGTTCCTATGACTATGAGATTATGCAACTCCCGTTTATCGGAGGAACACTTTGTGTGCTACCAAACGTCACAACGTAACTGGGTGATTATAAAGGTGCTCTACACGTGTCTCCGAAGATATTTGTTGGGTTGGCGTATTTCGAGATTAGGATTTGTCACTCCGATTGTCGGAGAGGTATCTCTGGGCCCTCTCGGCAATGCACATCACTCAAGCCTTGCAAGCATTGCAACTAATAAGTTAGTTGCGGGATGATGTATTAAGGAATGAGTAAAGAGACTTGCCGGTAACGAGATTGAACTAGGTATTGAGATACCGACTATCGAATCTCGGGCAAGTAACATACCGATGACAAAGGGAACAACGTATATTGTTATGCGGCCTGACCGATAAAGATCTTCATAGAATATGTAGGAGCCAATATGAGCATCCAAGTTCCGCTATTGGTTATTGATCGGAGACGTGTCTCGGTCATGTCTACATAGTTCTCGAACCTGTAGGGTCCGCACGCTTAAAGTTCGGTGACGATCGTAATTAGGGTTTTTGTGTTTTGATGTACTGAAGGTTGTTCGGTGTCCCGGATGTGATCACAGACATGACAAAGAGTCTCGAAATGGTCGAGACATAAAGATTGATATATTGGAAGCCTATATTTGGATATCGGAAACATTCCGGGTGAAATCGGGATTTTACCGGAGTACCGGGGGGTTACCGGAACCCCCCCGGGGGTTATTGGGCCTACATGGGCCCTAAGGGAGAAGAGGAGGGCCGGCCAGGGCAGGCCAGGCGCCCCCTCCCCCCCTAGTCCGAATAGCACAAGGAAGGGGTGGGGGCGCCCCGCTTTCCTCTTTCTCCCTTCCCCCTTCCTTTTCCAACAAGGCAAGAGGGGGAGTCCTACTCCCAGTGGGAGTAGGATTCCTCCAGGCGCACCCCTTGGGCCGGACGCACCTCCCCCTCTCCCTCCTTTATATACGAGGGCAAGGGGGCACCCCATGACACACAAGCTGATCTTCGTGATCGTTCCTTAGCCGTGTGCGGTGCCCCTTCCACCATATTCCACCTCGGTCATATCGTAGCGGTGCTTAGGCGAAGCCCTGCGTCGGTAGAACATCATCACCGTCATCACGCCGTCATGCTGATGAAACTCTCCCTCAACACTTTGCTGGATCGGAGCTCGAGGGACGTCACCGAGTTGAACGTGTGCAGAACTCGGAGGTGCCGTATGTTCGGTACTTGGATCGGTTGGATCGAGAAGACGTACGACTACTTCCACTATGTTGTGTCAACGCTTCCGTTGCCGGTCTACAAGGGTACGTAGACAACACTCTCCTCTCTCGTTGTTATGCATCACCATGATCTTGCGTGTGCGTAGGAAAATTTTGAAATTACTACGTTCCCAAACAGTGGTATCAGAGCCTAGGTTTTATGCGCTGATGTTGTGCACGAGTAGAACACAGGTGAGTTGTGGGCGATATAAGTCATACTGCTTACCAGCATGTCATACTTTGGTTCGGCGGTATTGTTGGATGAAGCAGCCCGGACCAACATTATGCGTATGCTTACGCGAGACTGGTTCTACCGACGTGCTTTGCACACAGGTGGCTGGCGGGTGTCAGTTTCTCCAACTTTAGTTGAACTAAGTGTGGCTACGCCCGGTCCTTCCGAAGGTTAAAACAGCACCAACTTGACAAACTATCATTGTGGTTTTGATGCGTAGGTAAGAACGGTTCTTGCTAAGCCCGTAGCAGCCACATAAAACTTGCAACAACAAAGTGGAGGACGTCTAACTTGTTTTTGCAGGGCATGTTGTGATGTGATATGGTCAAGACATGATGCTAAATTTTATTGTATGAGATGATCATGTTTTGTAACCGAGTTATCGGCAACTGGCAGGAGCCATATGGTTGTCGCTTTATTGTATGCAATACAATCGCGCTGTAATGCTTTACTTTATCACTAAGCGGTAGCAATAGTCGTGGAAGCATAAGATTGACGAGACGACAACGATGCTACGATGGAGATCAAGGTGTCGTGCCGGTGACGATGGTGATCATGACGGTACTTCGGAGATGGAGATCACAAGTACAAGATGATGATGGCCATATCATATCACATATATTGATTGCATGTGATGTTTATCTTTTATGCATCTTATCTTGCTTTGATTGACGGTAGCATTATAAGATGATCCCTCACTAAATTATCAAAGTATAAGTGTTCTCCCTGAGTATGCACCGTTGCGAAAGTTCTTCGTGCTGAGACACCACGTGATGATCGGGTGTGATAGGCTCAACGTTCAAATACAACGGGTGCAAAACAGTTGCACACGCGGAATACTCAGGTTAAACTTGACGAGCCTAGCATATAACAGATATGGCCTCGGAACACGGAGACCGAAAGGTCGAGCGTGAATCATATAGTAGATATGATCAACATATTGATGTTCACCATTGATACTACTCCGTCTCACGTGATGATCGGACATGGTTTAGTTGATTTGGATCACGTGATCACTTAGAGGATTAGAGGGATATCTTTCTAAGTGGGAGTTCTTAAGTAATATGATTAATTGAACTTGAATTTATCATGAACTTAGTACCTGATAGTAACTTGTTTGTCTGTTTGATTGTAGATAGATGGCTCGCGCTGTTGTTCTGTTGAATTTTAATGTGTTCCTTGAGAAAGCAAAGTTGAAAGATGATGGTAGCAATTACACGGCCTGGGTCCGTAACTTGAGGATTATCCTCATTGTTGCACAGAAGAATTACGTCCTGGAAGCACCGCTAAGTGCCAAGCCTGCTACAGGAGCAACACCAGATGTTATGAACGTCTGGCAGAGCAAAGCTGATGACTACTCAATAGTTTAGTGTGCCATGCTTTACGACTTAGAACCGGGTTTCAACGATGTTTTGAACATCATGGAGCATATGAGATGTTCCAGGAGTTGAAGTTAATATTTCAAACAAATGCCCGGATTGAGAGATATGAAGTCTCCAATAAGTTCTATAGCTGCAAGATGAAGGAGAATAGGTCTGTCAGTGAACATGTACTCAAAATGTCTCGGTATCATAATCACTTGACTCAACTGGGGGTTAATCTTCTTGTTGATAGTATCATTGATAGAGTTCTTCAATCACTGCCACCAAGCTACAAAAGCTTCGTGATGAACTATAATATGCAAGGGATGAATAAGACTATTCCTGAGCTCTTCGCGATGCTAAAAGCCGTGGAGGTAGAAATCAAGAAGGAGCATCAAGTGTTGATGGTCAATAAGACCACCAGTTTCAAGAAAAAGGGCAAAAGGAAGAAGAAAGGGAACTTCAAGAAGAACAGCAAACAAGTTGCTGCTCAGGAGAAGAAACCCAAGTCTGGACCTAAGCCTGAGACTAAGTGCTTCTACTGCAAGCAGACTGGTCACTGGAAGCAGAACTGCCCCAAGTATTTGGCGGATAAGAAGGATGGCAAAGTGAACAAAGGTATATGTGATATACATGTTATTGATGTGTACCTTACTAATGCTCGCAGTAGCACCTGGGTATTTGATACTGGTTCTGTTGCTAACATTTGCAACTCGAAACAGGGGCTACGGATTAAGCGAAGATTGGCTAAGGACGAGGTGACGATGCGTGTGGGAAATGGTTCCAAAGTCGATGTGATCGCGGACGGCACACTACCTCTACATCTACCTTCGGGATTAGTATTAGACCTAAATAATTGTTATTTGGTGCCAGCGTTGAGCATGAACATTATATCTGGATCTTGTTTGATGCGAGACGGTTATTCATTTAAATTAGAGAATAATGGTTGTTCTATTTATGAGTAATATCATTTATGGTCATGCACCCTTGAAGAGTGGTCTATTTTTAATGAATCTCGATAGTAGTGATACACATATTCATAATGTTGAAATCAAAAGATGCAGAGTTGATAATGATAGTGCAACTTATTTGTGGCACTGCCGTTTAGGTCATATCAGTGTAAAGCGCATGAAGAAACTCCATACTGATGGACTTTTGGAACCACTTGATTATGAATCACTTGGTACTTGCGAACCGTGCCTCATGGGTAAGATGACTAAAACGCCGTTCTCCGGTACTATGGAGAGAGCAACGGATTTGTTGGAAATCATACATACAGATGTATGTGGTCCAATAATGTTGAGGCTCAGGGCGGATATCATTATTTTCTCACCTTCACAGATGATTTAAGCATATATGGGTATATCTACTTAATGAAACATAAGTCTGAAACATTTGAAAAGTTCAAAGAATTTCAGAGTGAAGTTGAAAATCATCGTAACAAGAAAATAAAGTTTCTACGATCTGATCGTGAGGAGAATATTTGAGTTATGAGTTTGGTCTACATTTGAAACAATGCGGAATAGTTTCGCAACTCACGCCACCCGGAACACCACAATGTAATGGTGTGTCCGAATGTCGTAATCGTACTTTATTAGATATGGTGCGATCTATGATGTCTCTTACTGATTTACCGCTATCGTTTTGGGGTTATGCTTTAGAGACGTCTGCATTCACGTTAAATAGGACACCATCGAATTCCGTTGAGACGACGCCTTATGAACTGCGGTTTGGTAAGAAACCAAAGTTGTCGTTTCTAAAAATTTGGGGCTGCAATGCTTATGTGAAAAAGCTTCAACCTGATAAGCTCGAACCCAAATCGGAGAAATGTGTCTTCATAGGATACCCAAAGGAGACTGTTGGGTACACCTTCTATCACAGATCCGAAGGCAAGACTTTTGTTGCTGAATTCAGAGTTTTTAAAGAGAAGGAGTTTCTCTCGAAAGAAATGAGTGGGAGAAAAGTAGAACTTGATGAGGTAACTGTACCTGCTCCCTTATTGGAAAGTAGTACATCAGAGAAACCGGTTTCTGTGACACCTACACCAATTAGTGAGGAAGCTAATGATAATGATCATGAAACTTCAGGTCAAGTTACTACCGAACCTCGTAGATCAACCAGAGTAAGATCCGCACCAAAGTGGTACGGTAATCCTATTCTGGAAGTCATGCTACTAGATCATGATGAACCTACGAACTATGAAGAAGCGATGGTGAGCCCAGATTCCGCAAAATGGTTAGAAGCCATGAAATCTGAGGTGGGATCCATGTATGAGAACAAAGTGTGGACTTTGGTTGACTTGCCCGTTGATCGGCAAGCAATTGAGAACAAATGGATCTTTAAGAAGAAGACTGACGTTGACGGTAATGTTACTATCTACAAAGCTCGACTTGTTGCGAAAGGTTTTCGACAAGTTCAAGGGATTGACTACGATGAGACCTTCTCACCCATAGCGATGCTTAAAGTCTGTCCGAATCATGTTAGCAATTGCCGCATTTTGTGATTATGAAATTTGGCAAATGGATGTCAAAATTGCATTCCTGAATGGATTTCTAGAAGAAGAGTTGTATATGATGCAACCAGAAGGTTTTGTCGATCCAAAGGGAGCTAACAAAGTGTGCAAGCTCCAGCGATCCATTTAGGGACTGGTGCAAGCCTCTCGGAGTTGGAATAAACGCTTTGATAATGTGATCAAAGCATTTGGTTTAATCAGACTTTTGGAGAAGCCTGTATTTACAAGAAAGTGAGTGGGAGCTCTGTAGCATTTCTGATATTATATGTGGATGACATACTATTGATTGGAAATAATATAGAATTTCTGGATAGCATAAAGGGATACTTGAATAAGAGTTTTTCAATGAAAGACCTCGGTGAACCTGCTTACATATTGGGCATTAAGATCTATAGAGATAGATCAAGACGCTTAATTGGACTTTCACAAAGCACATACCTTGACAAAGTTTTGAATAAGTTCAAAATGGATCAAGCAAAGAAAGGGTTCTTGCCTGTGTTACAAGGTGTGAAGTTGAGTAAGACTCAATGTCCGACCACTGCAGAAGATAGAGAGAAAATGAAAGATGTTCCCTATGCTTCCGCCATAGGCTCTATCATGTATGCAATGTTGTGTACCAGACCTGATGTGTGCCTTTTTATAAGTCTAGCAGGGAGGTACCAAAGTAATCCAAGAGTGGATCACTGGACAGCGGTCAAGAACATCCTGAAGTACGTGAAAAGAACTAAGGATATGTTTCTCGTATATGGAGGTGACAAAGAGCTCATCATAAATGGTTACGTTGATGCAAGCTTTGACACTGATCCGGACGATTCTAAATCGCAAACCGGATACGTGTTTACATTAAATAGTGGAGCTGTCAATTGGTGCAGTTCTAAACAAAGCGTCGTGGCGGGATCTACATGTGAAGCGGCGTACATAGCTGCTTCGAAAGCAGCAAATGAAGGAGTTTGGATGAAGGAGTTCGTATCCGATCTAGGTGTCATACCTAGTGCATCGGGTCCAATGAAAATCTTTTGTGACAATACTGGTGCAATTGCCTTGGCAAAGGAATCCAGATTTCACAAGAGAACCAAGCACATCAAGAGACGCTTCAATTCCATTCGGGATTTAGTCCAAGTGGGAGACATAGAAATTTGCAAGACACATACGGATCTGAATGTTGCAGACCCGCTGACTAAGCCTCTTCCACGAGAAAAACATGATCAGCACCAAGGCTCCATGGGTGTTAGAATCATTACTGTGTAATCTAGATTATTGACTCTAGTGCAAGTGGGAGACTGAAGGAAATATGCCCTAGAGGCAATAATAAAGTTATTATTTATTTCCTTGTATCATGATAAATGTTTATTATTCATGCTAGGATTGTATTAACCGGAAACATAATACATGTGTGAATACATAGACAAACAGAGTGTCACTAGTATGCCTCTACTTGACTAGCTCGTTGATCAAAGATGGTTATGTTTCCTAACCATAGACATGAGTTGCTATTTGGTTAACGGGATCACATCATTAGGAGAATGATGTGATTGACTTGACCCATTCCATTAGCTTAGCACCCGATCGTTTAGTTTGCTACTATTGCTTTCTTCATAACTTATATATGTTCCTATGACTATGAGATTATGCACCTCCCATTTACCGAAGGAACACTTTGTGTGCTACCAAATGTCACAAAGTAACTGGGTGATTATAAAGATGCTCTACAGGTGTCTCCGAAGGTATTTGTTGGGTTGGCGTATTTCGAGATTAGGATTTGTTACTCCGATTGTCGGAGAGGTATCTCTGGGCCCTCTCGGTAATGCACATCACTCAAGCCTTGCAAGCATTGCAACTAATAAGTTAGTTGCGGGATGATGTATTACGGAACGAGTAAAGAGACTTTCCGGTAACGAGATTGAACTACGTATTAAGATACCGACGCTCGAATCTCGGGCAAGTAACATACCGATGACAAAGGGAACAACGTATATTGTTATGCGGTCTGACCGGTTCTGCTATTGGTTATTGACCGAAGACGTGTCTCGGTCATGTCTACATAGTTCTCAAACTCGTAGGGTCCGCACGCTTAAAGTTCGGTGACGATCGTAATTAGGGTTTTTGTGTTTTGATGCACCGAAGGTTGTTCGGTGTCCCGGATGTGATCACGGACATGACGAGGAGTCTCGAAATGGTCGAGACATAAAGATTGATATATTGGAAGCCTATATTTGGATATCAGAAACGTTCCGGGTGAAATCGGGATTTTACCGGAGTACCGGGGGGTTACCGGACCCCCCCCCCCCCGGGGGGGTTATTGGTCCTACATGGGCCCTAAGGGAGAAGAGGAGGGCCGGCCAGGGCAGGCCGCGCACCCCCTCCCCTCCCCAGTCCGAATAGGACAAGAAAGGGGGGCGGCGCCCCCCCCCCTTTCCTCTTTCTCCCTTCCCCCTTCCTTTTCCAACAAGGCAAGAGGGGGGAGTCCTACTCCCGGTGGGAGTAGAATTCCTCCAGGGGCACCCTTGGGCCGGCTGCACCTCCCCCCCTCCCTCCTTTATATACGGGGGCAAGGGGGCACCCCATGACACACAAGCTGATCTTCGTGATCGTTCCTTAGCCGTGTGTGGTGCCCCCTTCCACCATACTCCACCTCGGTCATATCGTAGCGGTGCTTAGGCGAAGCCCTGCATCGATAGAACATCATCACCGTCATCACACCGTCGTGCTGACGAAACTCTCCCTCAACACTTTGCTAGATCGGAGCTCGAGGGACGTCACCGAGTTGAACGTGTGCAGAACTCGGAGGTGTTGTACGTTCGATACTTGGATCGGTCAGATCGGGAAGACGTACGAGTACTTCCTCTATGTTGTTTCAACGCTTCCATTGCCGGTCTACAAGGGTACGTAGACAACACTCTCCTCTCTCGTTGTTATGCATCACCATGATCTTGCGTGTGCGTAGGAAAATTTTGAAATTACTACATTCCCCAACAGTGGTATCAGAGCCTAGGTTTTATGCGTTGATGTTGTGCACGAGTAGAACAAAAGTGCGTTGTGGGCGATATAAGTCATACTGCTTACCAGCATGTCATACTTTGGTTCGGCGGTATTGTTGGATGAAGCGGCCTGGACAAACATTACGCGTACGCTTACGCGAGACTGGTTCTACCGACGTGCTTTGCACACAGGTGGCTGGCGGGTGTCAGTTTCTTCAACTTTAGTTGAACCAAGTGTGGCTACCCCCGGTCCTTGCGAATGTTAAAACAGCACCAACTTGACAAACTATCATTGTGGTTTTGATGCATAGGTAAGAGCGGTTCTTGCTAAGCCCGTAGCAGCCACGTAAAACTTGCAACAACAAAGTAGAGGACGTCCAACTTGTTTTTGCAGGGCATGTTATGATGTGATATGGTCAAGACATGATTCTAAATTTTATTGTATGAGATGATCATGTATTGTAACCGAGTTATCGGCAACTGGCAGGAGCCATATGGTTGTCGCTTTATTGTATGCAATACAATCGCGCTGTAATGCTTTACTTTATCACTAAGCGATAGCGATAGTCGTGGAAGCATAAGATTGACGAGAAGACAACGATGCTACGATGGAGATCAAGGTGTCGCACCGGTGACGATGGTGATCATGACGGTACTTCGGAGATGGAGATCACAAGTACAAGATGATGATGGCCATATCATATCACTTATATTGATTGCATGTGATGTTTATCTTTTATGCATCTTATCTTGCTTTGATTGATGGTAGCATTATAAGATGATCCCTCACTAAATTATCAAAGTATAAGTGTTCTCCCTGAGTATGCACCATTGCGAAAGTTCTTCGTGCTGAGACACCACATGATGATCGGGTGTGCTAGGCTCTACGTTCAAATACAACGGGTGCAAAACAGTTGCACACGCGGAATACTCAGGTTAAACTTGACGAGCCTAACATATAACAGATATGGCCTCGGAACACGGGGACCGAAAGGTCGAGCGTGAATCATATAGTAGATATGATCAACATATTGATGTTCACCATTAATACTACTCCATCTCACGTGATGATCGGGCATGGTTTAGTTGATTTGGATCACGTGATCACTTAGAGGATTAGAGGGATATCTTTCTAAGTGGGAGTTCTTAAGTAATATGATTAATTGAACTAGAATTTATCATGAACTTAGTACCTGATAGTATCTTGCTTGTCTATGTTTGATTGTAGATAGATGGCTCGTGATGTTGTTCCGTTGAATTTTAATGCGTTCCTTGAGAAAGCAAAGTTGAAAGATGATGGTAGCAATTACACGGCCTGGGTCCGTAACTTGAGGATTATCCTCATTGCTGCATAGAAGAATTACGTCCTGGAAGCACCGCTAAGTGCCAAGCCTGCTGCAGGAGCAACACCAGATGTTATGAACGTCTGGCAGAGCAAAGCTGATGACTACTCGATAGTTTAGTGTGCCATGCTTTACGGCTTAGAACCGGGTCTTCAACGATGTTTTGAACGTCATGGAGCATATGAGATGTTCCAGGAGTTGAAGTTAATATTTCAAACAAATGCCCGGATTGAGAGATATGAAGTCTCCAATAAGTTCTATAGCTGCAAGATGGAGGAGAATAGTTCTGTCAGTGAACATGTACTCAAAATGTCTCGGTATCATAATCACTTGACTCAACTGGGGGTTAATCTTCCTGTTGATAGTATCATTGACAGAGTTCTTCAATCACTGCCACCAAGCTACAAAAGCTTCGTGATGAACTATAATATGCAAGGGATGAATAAGACTATTCCTGAGCTCTTCGCGATGCTAAAAGCCGTGGAGGTAGAAATCAAGAAGGAGCATCAAGTGTTGATGGTCAATAAGACCACCAGATTCAAGAAAAAGGGCAAAGGGAAGAAGAAAGGAAACTTCAAGAAGAACAGCAAACAAGTTGTTGTCAGGAGAAGAAACCCAAGTCTGGACCTAAGCCTAAGACTGAGTGCTTCTACTGCAAGCAGACTGGTCACTGGAAGCGGAACTGCCCCAAGTATTTGGCGGATAAGAAGGATGGCAAAGTGAACAAAGGTATATGTGATATACAGGTTATTGATGTGTACCTTACTAATGCTCGCAGTAGCACCTGGGTATTTGATACTGGTTCTGTTGCTAACATTTGCAACTCGAAACAGGGGCTACAGATTAAGCGAAGATTGGCTAAGGACGAGGTGACGATGCGCGTGGGAAATGGTTCCAAAGTCGATGTGATCGCGGACGGCACGCTACCTCTACATCTACCTTTGGAATTAGTATTAGACCTAAATAATTGTTATTTGGTGCCAGCGTTGAGCATGAACATTATATCTGGATCTTGTTTGATGCGAGACGGTTATTCATTTAAATTAGAGAATAATGGTTGTTCTATTTATATGAGTAATATCATTTATGGTCATGCACCCTTGAAGAGTGGTCTATTTTTAATGAATCTCGATAGTAGTGATACACATATTCATAATGTTGAAATCAAAAGATGCAGAGTTGATAATGATAGTGCAACTTATTTGTGGCACTGCCGTTTAGGTCATATTGGTGTAAAGCGCATGAAGAAACTCCATACTGATGGACTTTTGGAACCACTTGATTATGAATCACTTGGTACTTGCGAACCGTGCCTCATGGGTAAGATGACTAAAACGCCGTTCTCCGGTACTATGGAGAGAGGAACGGATTTGTTGGAAATCATACATACAGATGTATGTGGTCCAATGAATGTTGTGGCTCGTGGAGGATATCGTTATTTTCTCACCTTCACAGATGATTTAAGCAGATATGGGTATATCTACTTAATGAAACATAAGTCTGAAACATTTGAAAAGTTCAAAGAATTTCAGAGTGAAGTTGAAAATCATCGTAACAAGAAAATAAAGTTTCTACGATCTGATCGTGGAGGAGAATATTTGAGTTACGAGTTTGGTGTACATTTGAAACAATGCGGAATAGTTTCGCAACTCACGCCACCCGGAACACCACGGCGTAATGGTGTGTCCGAACATCGTAATCGTACTTTATTAGATATGGTGCGATCTATGATGTCTCTTACTGATTTACCGCTATCGTTTTTGGGTTATGCTTTAGAGACGGCTGCATTCACATTAAATAGGACACCATCGAAATCCATTGAGACGACGCCTTATGAACTGTGGTTTGGCAAGAAACCAAAGTTGTCGTTTCTGAAAGTTTGGGGCTGCGATGCTTATGTGAAAAAGCTTCAACCTGATATGCTCGAACCCAAATCGGAGAAATGTGTCTTCATAGGATACCCAAAGGAGACTGTTGGGTACACCTTCTATCACAAATCCGAAGGCAAGACTTTTGTTGCTGAATTCGGAGTTTTTAAAGAGAAGGAGTTTCTCTCGAAAGAAGTGAGTGGGAGAAAAGTAGAACTTGATGAGGTAACTATACCTGCTCCCTTATTGGAAAGTAGTACATCAGAGAAACCGGTTTCTGTGACACCTACACCAATTAGTGAGGAAGCTAATGATAATGATCATGAACCTTCAGATCAAGTTACTACCGAACCTCGTAGATCAACCAGAGTAAGATCCGCACCAGAGTGGTACAGTAATCCTGTTCTGGAAGTCATGCTACTAGATCATGATGAACCTACGAACTATGAAGAAGCGATGGTGAGCCCAGATTCCGCAAAATGGATAGAAGCCATGAAATCTGAGATGGGATCTGAGGGAGTCTTGGATTAGGGGGTCTCCGGACAGCCGGACTATATCCTTTAGCCAGACTGTTGGACTATCAAGATACAAGATTGAAGACTTCGTCTCGTGTCCGGATAGGACTCTACTTGGCGTGGAAGGCAAGCTAGGCAATACGTATATGGATATCTCCTCCTTTGTAACCGACCTTGTGTAACCCTAACCCCCTCCGGTGTCTATATAAACCGAAGGGTTTTAGTCTGTAGAACAACAATAAGATACAATCATACCATAGGCTAGCTTCTAGGGTTTAGCCTCTCTGATCTCGTGGTAGATCTACTCTTGTACTACCCATATCATCAATATTAATCGAGAAGGACATAGGGTTTTACCTCCATCAAGAGGGCCCGAACCTGGGTAAAACATCGTGTCCCCTGCCTCCTGTTACCATCCGGCCTAGATGAACAGTTCGGGACCCCCTACCCGAGATCCGCCGGTTTTGACACCGACATTGGTGCTTTCATTGAGAGTTCCGCTGTGTCGTCGCCACCAGGAAGGATGTCTCATACCGTCTTTAAAGACGACACTATTGCTGAGGGAGCTTTGGCTATCGTCCAAACTCTCCGGCTAAGTGGTTTTCTTATGACCGCATGTTCGGCTGCTGCGCCGACGATGACTTCTCGGGTCATCTAAAGCAATCTTCACGTCAACTCGGAACTCGCCGAGCAGTTAGATCCAATGGAGCTCTCTTCCCTGAACGAGCTCTTGGATCGCATCGCCGCCCTGGGAGTCGCTACAGACTACGATCAGATTGGGCCTCAACTCTCCCCAGGTCACCCATCACGTTGCAATGGTGGAGGAACAATGCGGAAACCCTTCATCTATCTTAAGGACTATCTATGTCCGGATTCTCGATCCCTCCAAGCCGGATACCCGCGGAGGGGAGGACGTCACTCAAGGCCTGAACCTAGAATCAGGCAGTGGGCTAGATTTATCGGAAAACATCCAAGAATCCAAACTTTCGAGTTCGGAAACTCCTTGGCCCCCGAGTCTCAGATTGGGTAAGGATTCGGATTCAATTCCACCCACCCACCCAAACATACGCGATCTATCCCAAATTAGGCAAGAGCCCGAAGAAACAGTACACCATTACTGGGCCAGATTCCTCCTGGTCATGAACAGGATAAAGGACTGTCGCGAGGAAGACGCAATTTCATTCTTCTGCAATAATTGCACGGACAAGGGAATCCTCAACGCCATAAGTCGCCACGAAATTACATGCTTTGCCGACTTGGTGTCCATAGTACGAAAGTGTTTTGCAATGGAAAGCGCCTAGAAAACCGAAATAAGATTTTGGGATAATCCGGCCCTGAATACAAACCCAGTCCAAAATAAAAGGGTGCATTATCACAATACACCTGGGTTAACTACCAAAAAGCAAAAGCCCTCTACGGGGCAAGGAACCGTACTGGAGGGATGGCTCAACGGACCCTGCAAAATTCATAGTACAGCGGATGCAATACCAACGCACGGCCTTAGAGCATGTTGGATACTCCGGCAGGTGGCCAAAAGTGGTGAGGATCTACTCTGGTGCAGCAAAATGGGCATCAAGCTCGATTATGCTTCAATCTATCACCCACAAACCAACGGTCAAGTCGAACAAGCAAATGGTATTATAATGAGCGGCATTAAACCCATATTAGTGTGCTCCTTAACGGAGTCTGACACGCACTGGGTAGAGGAGCTCGACTCCGTACTCTGGGGGCTGCGGACCACGCCGAATCGTAGTACCGGATATACACCGTTTTTTATGGTGTACGGCGCAGAGGCAGTCCTGCCCTGTGACATAATTCATGACTCACCTCGAGTGCGCATGTACGAAGAAAGAGAAGCCAAGCTCGATCGGTAGGACAGTCTGGACACCTTGGACGAAGAGCGCGACGTAGCCAAAGCCCATTCCGCATTTTACCAGCAACAGGCTCGCAGATACCAAAGCAGAGAAGTACATGCCAAAACTTATAACATTGGCGAACTAGTTCTACGGCTGCCGGATAAGAAAAAGAACAAGCTCGAGCCCAAATGGGAAGGTCCCTTCATTATCGACCAAGTTCTGACCGGTGGAGCGTACCGACTACGGGATGCATCGACTAGTCTACTCGAGCCGAACCCATGGAACGCAGTCAGGCTTCGAAGATTCTACGCTTAGCACCGGACTCTATGTTAGTCCCCTCCCTTTGTCCATTTTCTGCATATGCATCATCTGTCTTGTTTCCCTTTCTTTCTTTTACTTCTCTAGGCCTTCAAGGGTCACCTTGTGCCTCACTCGTACATTACAGATGCGCTAGCCGCACTCTTCATACCTGGGGGCTTCTTTCACAGAAGCTTAAGTTATTTTCCTAGGCCTCACGCCCAACACATGTGTTATAATTCCGCATGTACCTTTTTTCACCATTATATGCATCGATATGACTTAAGTTTTGGCCAAGCTGGGTTGCCTGGCTCTTGTATTTATGCCCTACGTTCCCGTTAATTTGGCTAGGGCATAAGTGGAGCACCTCTGCGATTGTTACCACCCGGCCAGCCGGACGTGTACCTCAGACTGGGTGAAGCCGAAAGCTAGCGTTCTTAAGGGAATATTCAGTCGGTGAACAAAAGATGACTTTTATTATTCATATCCACCCCCAGACGATTTTTCTACGCCTCTTATCGCAGTACGGACATGCACTTTAGGGCATGCTTACCCAGGCAAAGGAACCCTTAACGGAACTATTCTCCCTGGAAGATGTTTCTTACTACCCATGTAATATAACATAACTAGTTGGGTACTTGTCTGATAAAGCACTAATGACCCCTACGCCTGGTCTCCACGCATGCACCGGTTCTTACATAACCAAGAGGGTATTCGGATACACTCCAAACTGTTGGGTCCCGAGGTTGAAGCGAAAAGGTCCGCCACGACAAACGATCTACAATCCGGCTAGAAGGCATTATACATGTCACTTTAAAATTACATAGTCAATTTGACTGGTTTAATTCCTCTTCAATACCATCCTATAGGATGTCTAGTCTACAGTCCTGTTGGGAATACTTTGCGGCCAATTCTACTTGGCCGTACACTAAGCTCACAGGGATCTCCTTCCCATCAGGCCCCACAGGTCCGACTTCAGCCATGTGGTTCGGGTCAGCCTTCATGTACCGTGTCTTCACCATTGCCCAGGCTTCCCTGGCGCCCTGACGGCAGGCCGATATCTTCCATAATCGGAAGCGCCGCCGTGCTCCCTTCAGCTTTTCTGCAAGCTCTCCAAGGCCTTCGGGTATGGAGACAGATGGCCACAAGGCCTGGGCGACGCCTTGCATCACCTGCCGAACTCGTTCGTGCAGCTGTGAGAGCTCGGGAATAAGGTCACCCGTTGAACCGGGCATTTCCTTGGCAGGACGACCTGTTAGCATACCTACAGACATAACTCTGTCAGCCAGCTTCCTCGCCAAACTCTTTTTCAAAGTTCGTTCAAGCACTTACTAAATATGCCGCGTCGAAGCCGCCGATTTTCCTTCACAGAGTCCGACAGTTGGGCGCGAACATCTTGTAGTTCCACGCCCAGCTTGGTGTTGGCATCTTGGAGATCATTTTTCTCCTACGTCACCCTCGTAAGCATGTTCTCACCGGCCTTCAGCTGGCATTGGTGCTGCTGCTTATCCAGATTCACTCCAGTGTCATCTGCAATTTTGTCGTTAGATCTGCATACACACCGCACTCTATATGATACTTATCATTTGAAGGATATGTTACCATAGGGGGTCTCTTTGGGCTCCCCTGCCGCGGCCAGTGCGGCCTGAAGTTGGGCTTTGCACTCTTTCAGCTCCTGGGACAGTTGAGTATTCTTTTCTGTAAGAATCTGCATAACAAAGGATCCTTAAATCAGTTATCCTAATTGTTTCAAGTCTCAGGGGCTACTGATATATATAATCACCAAATTTTCTCACCGGTATGTCTTTTACATACTGCTCCGTGGCTCTGGCTAGACCATTTTGAGCGGCACGGAGGTGCGCGTCTTCTGAGTTGAAGGCATCCAATGCCTCTTGGGAGAAACAAGCGTCACGAAGAACAGTCCGGCGATGCCTGTGGTTCATAGCACTTTCCACCTCGGAATGGGTGGCGGATAGTTTATCCACATCCTCTATCGGAGGAGCACCCGGCGCACACCTTGTATTCGTTCCCGCCTCCGAATCCGGCCTTGGAGCCTGGCTTGTGGAGGCGCGATTGGTAGCCTCTCCAGGTATAGTCCGGCGAGCGCTCTTTTTCCTGAAAAGAAGGAATGGGCATTAATATGCCTCTGAGAATAATGTCTTGCAATAAGGACGGCGCGCCATACCCCTGCGTCGGTGTCTCAATCCAGACTGCGGGTCTTTTCAGCTTGCCTGGCCTCACGGCCCCTTGTTGGCCAGTCGCCGCAGGCTCGGCCTTCGGCCTCGAGGACCTCCCCTGCAAAACACGGCTGTTATACGGCGATCAAAAACACGCAAGGACGGATCCCTTTTTGAACTGCTGGGACTTCGGTCTTAGTCACCTGTGAGGCTGGAACTAGCCCAGGGTAATCGGTCGTAATGGCCACCAAAGCATCGTCATTACTCGCTTGGTAAAATACTCCATCGATCAGCTCCACAGATATGTCCGGATCCTCCTGGGAGGCCAGATCAAGGGACCGCCCAGGGTCCTCGGGTTGTGGAGGTGGGATGTTTATCTCCTTTACAGCCTGGCATAGCTCCTGCGATGAAATCGCTAGAATGAATACTTAACTACGGGAATACGAAATGGATGGGCGATAAAAAGTCTCCGCTTACCCCGCTCGGAGGATTGTACATAGAAAATCTGCCCTGTGGGTTGACACGAAGGAATTCCTCCTCTTCTCCCTTGTACAAAGTGGATAAGATCTTTATTAGATCAGCAGCCGATCCCGGCCCTTTGCGGCCATGGCCGCTGGCGTCATCCTCCCCTTTGAAATCCCACATGGGGTGGCCTCTATACTGAAGCGGCTGCACCCCCCGCATGGTGCATGTGGCCATGACCTCGATCATGGTCAATCTGGATCGAGCTAAAAAACTTATCCGGCTCATCAGGTAAAGAATGTCCCTGTCATCTTCCTCCAGGGAGCTCCGTGGACGCCAGCTCCGGCGCTTCTTCAAAGGGGCGTTGTCGAACTCAGGAAGGCCGATCCGAATAGGACCCGGGAGGGGGACGTCTTCTATATAAAACCATTCTGAAGGCCAGTCTTCGGACGTCTTCTTTGGGGTCCCGGACAGGTATCCGGTCCCGGTAATACGCCACACTTCGGCTCCGCCCACTTGATATATTGACCACTTCTGAGAACGGGGCACAAGGCAGAACAACTTCTTCCACAGAGCGAAATGAGCCTCACAGCCCAAAAACAACTCGCAAAGGGCTACGAATCCCGCGATATGCAGCAGGGTGGCAGGCGTAAGATTGTGCAACTGGAGGCCGTAGAACTCCAGGAGCCCCCGGAGAAATGGATGAATTGGAAATCCGAGCCCTCTTACTAAATAAGGGACAAGGCATACCCGCTCTCCTTTGGAGGGATTGGGAAGGCTCTCCGCTTGCTCTCCGCCATTATAGGTGGCGAGCCCGGCTCGAACCGGGACCATGCACGCTGGGGGAAGAAATCCTTTGGACTGAAGCATCACTAATTTGCTGTGCGGGATGGAACATCTCTCCCAATCTCCAGGCTTGGAGCTACGGGTGCGAGAGGAGGAGCTGCGTCGACCGGCCATGGTGGAATGGATCTCTGTCGGGCGCGCTCCGATGAAGGCTCGCCAAGGGAGGATGGTGTGATTTGGATCTGAATCCTCGTCTTTTTAAATAGGCGGCTCATTCACACAGCTAGGGGGTAAATGTGAAAACACCCAGGCTCTTCACATTCGCTCAACACGTGGAAAGTGGCCATTATTGGGCGTGGAAGCCAAGGAGTGCAACATTCACAAGAAACCGGACATTATTTCGACAGGTACACAGAATTTGGAGAGGAACCCGCCTTCCAGTGCCGAAGACAATACTGCGCGCCGGACTCATCGTCATTCAAGCCTGGTTCGGGGGCTACTGAGGGAGTCCTGGATTAGGGGGTCTCCCGACAGCCAGACTATATCCTTTAGCCGGACTGTTGGACTATGAAGATACAAGATTGAAGACTTCATCTCGTGTCTGGATAGGACTCTACTTGGCGTGGAAGGCAAGCTAGGCAATACGTATATGGATATCTCCTCCTTTGTAACCGACCTTGTGTAACCCTAACCCCCTCCGGTGTCTATATAAACCGAAGGGTTTTAGTCTGTAGAACAACAATAACATACAATCATACCATAGGCTAGCTTCTAGGGTTTAGCCTCTCTGATCTCGTGGTAGATCTACTCTTGTACTACCCATATCATCAATATTAATCAAGCAGGACGTAGGGTTTTACCTCCATCAAGAGGGCCCGAACCTGGGTAAAACATCGTGTCCCCTGCCTCATGTTACCATCCGGCCTAGACGCGCAGTTCGGGACCCCCTACCCGAGATCCGCCGGTTTTGACACCGACAGGATCCATGTATGAGAACAAAGTGTGGACTTTGGTTGACTTGCCCATTGATCAGCAAGCAATTGAGAATAAATGGACCTTCAAGAAGAAGACTGAAGCTGACGGTAATGTTACTGTCTACAAAGCTCAACTTATTGTGAAAGGTTTTCGACAAGTTCAAGGGATTGACTACGATGAGACCTTCTCACCCGTAGCGATGCTTAAAGTCCATCCGAATCATGTTAGCAATTGCTGCATTTTATGATTATGAAATTTGGCAAATGGATGTCAAAACTGCATTCCTGAATGGATTTCTGGAAGAAGAGTTGTATATGATGCAACCAGAAGGTTTTGTCGATCCAAAGGGAGCTAACAAAGTGTGCAAGCTCCAGCGATCCATTTATGGACTGGTGCAAGCCTCTCGGAGTTGGAATAAACGCTTTGATAGTGTGATCAAAGCATTTGGTTTTATACAGACTTTTGGAGAAGCCTGTATTTACAAGAAAGTGAGTGGGAGCTCTGTAGCATTTCTGATATTATATGTGGATGACATATTATCGATTGGAAATAATATAGAATTTCTGGATAGCATAAAGAGATACTTGAATAAGAGTTTTTCAATGAAAGACCTCGGTGAAGCTGCTTACATATTGGGCATTAAGATCTATAGAGATAGATCAAGACGCTTAATTGGACTTTCACAAAGCACATACCTTGACAAAGTTTTGAAGAAGTTCAAAATGGATCAAGCAAAGAAAGGGTTCTTGCCTGTGTTACAAGGTGTGAAGTTGAGTAAGACTCAATGTCCGACCACTGCAGAAGATAGAGAGAAAATGAAAGATGTTCCCTATGCTTCAGCCATAGGCTCTATCATGTATGCAATGCTGTGTACTAGACTTGATGTGTGCCTTGTTATAAGTCTAGCAGGGAGGTACCAAAGTAATCCAGGAGTGGATCACTGGACAGCGGTCAAGGACATCCTGAAATACCTGAAAAGGACCAAGGATATGTTTCTCGTTTATGGAGGTGACAAAGAGCTCATCGTAAACAATTACGTTGATGCAAGCTTTGACACTGATCCAGACGATTCTAAATCGTAAACCGGATACGTGTTTACATTGAACGATGGAGCTGTCGGTTGGTGCAGTTCTAAACAAAGCGTTGTGACGGGATCTACATGTGAAGCGGAGTACATAGCTGCTTCGGAAGTAGCAAATGAAGGAGTCTGGATGAAGGAGTTCATATCCGATCTAGGTGTAATACCTAGTGCATCGGGTCCAATGAAAATCTTTTGTGACAATACTGGTGCAATTGCCTTGGCGAAGGAATCCAGATTTCACAAGAGAACCAAGCACATCAAGAGATGCTTCAATTCCATCCGGGATTTAGTCCAGGTGGGAGACATAGAAATTTTCAAGATACATACAGATCTGAATGTTGCAGACCCGTTGACTAAGCCTCTTCCACGAGCAAAACATGATCAGCACCAAGGCTCCATGGGTGTTAGAATCATTACTGTGTAATCTAGATTATTGATTCTAGTGCAAGGGGGAAGAAGAGGTTGATGAAGATCCAGCAGCACGACGGCGTGGTGGTGGATGCAGCAGTCACCGCAGCAGGGCTTCGCCGTTCTCTACGGAGGAGGAGGAGGAGGTCTTGGAGGGGAGAGGGAGGCGCCAGGGGCATGGGTGCGGCTGCCCTCCCTCCCCCCCTCTATATATAGGGTCCCCAGGGGGGCCAGCCCTGGAGATCCAATCTCCCAAGGGGCGGCGGCCAAGGGGGGTGGATTGCCCCCCAAGGCAAGTGGGGCGCCCCCACCCTAGGGTTCCCAACCCTAGGCGCAGGGGGAAGGCCCAAGGGGGGCGCACCAGCCCACTAGGGGCTGGTTCCCCTCCCACTTCAGCCCATGGGGCCCTCCGGGATAGGTGGCCCCACCCAGTGGACCCCCGGGACCCTTCCGGTGGTCCCGGTACAATACCGGTGACCCCGAAACTTGTCCCGATGGCCGAAATAGCACTTCCTATATATAATTCTTTACCTCCGGACCATTCCGGAACTCCTCGTGACGTCCGGGATCTCATCCGGGACTCCAAACAACTTTCGGGTTACTGCATATACATATCTCTACAACTCTAGCGTCACCGAACCTTAAGTGTGTAGACCCTACGGGTTCGGGAGACATGTAGACATGACCGAGATAGCAACTTGCTTGTCATTCTTCTTGAAGTTCTCTTTCTTTTTCTTTGCCCTTTTTCTTGAAACTAGTGATCTTGTCAACCATCAACACTTGATACTTTTTTTATTTCTACCTTCACTGATTTCAGCATCGCGATGAGCTCGGGAATCGTTTTCGTCATCCCTTGCATATTATAGTTCATCACGAAATTCTAGTAGCTTGGTGATAGTGACTAAAGAACTCTGTCAATCACTATCTTATTTGGAAGATTAACTTCCACTTGATTCAAGCGATTGTACTACCTAGACATTCTGAGTACATGCTCACTGGCTGAGCCATTCTCCTCCATCTTGTAGACAAAGTACTTGTCAGAGGTCTCATACCTCTCGACATGGGCATGAGTCTGAAATACCAATTTCAACTCTTGGAACATATTATATGCTCCGTGGCGTTCAAAACGTTTTTGAAGTCCCGGTTCTAAGACGTCAGGCATGGTGCTCTAACCTATCAAGTAGTCATCATACCGAGCTTGTCAAACGTTCATAACGTCTACATCTGCTCCTGCAATAGGTCTGTCACTTAGCGGTGCATCAAGAACATAATTCTTCTATGTAGCAACGAGGATAATCCTTAGATCACGAACCCAGTCCGCATCATTGCTACTATCATTTTTCAACTTAGTTTTCTCTAGGAACATATCAAAAACAAAGGGGAGCTACAACGCGAGCTATTGATCTGCAACATAGATATGTAAATACTATCAGGACTAAGTTCATGATAAATTAACTTCAATTAATCAAATTACTTAAGAACTCCCACTTAGATAGACATCCCTCGAGTCATCTAAATGATTACATGATCCAAATCGACTAAACGATGTCCGATCATCACGTGAGATGGATTAGTCTTCAATGGTGAACATCTCCATGTTGATCATATCTACTATATGATTCGCCTTTGACCTTTCGGTCTCCAGTGTTCCCAGGCCATGTCTGTACATGCTAGGCTCGTCATGTTTAACCCGAGTATTCTGCATGTGCAAAACTGTCTTGCACCATCAGTCCCTAGATATTACCTATTCTTTGACTGATGTTTCCATGAAGGGGAACATCATCTAATTTCTTGACGCTTACCAATATTACCTATTATTTGACATTCATCACAAGATAAGACGAACTTACAAGCATCCTTGAAGAGAGTAGGCCAATAAAAATCTAGATTGCAATACCTTGTGAGCAGTTCTGTCTCCCGCATGATGTCCTCCATAAGCTTCGGAGTGACATTTCCGTAGGATTTGTTCATGTTCATGCTTAGGTATACAACGTTTAATAATACCATCTACTCCTTTATAAAGATGTGGGTCATCCCAAAAATAATGTTTTAAATCACAGAAGAATTTTTTTTGTTGGTATGTAAAGCTAGGGGGTATGTATTTAGCAACAATATAATTCGCATAGTCAGCATACCAAGATGTACTATTAGAAACATTTATTGCAGCTAATTGCTCAACAGGAAAACTATCATCAATAGGTAGTGGGTCCTCAAGAACATTCTCGAACATAGACAGGTTATCAGCTACGGGGTTCTCTGCTCCTTTTCTATCAGTGATATGCAAATCAAATTCATGTAGCAAGAGAACCCATCGAATAAGCCTAGGTTTGGCACCTTTTTTCCATAAGATACTTTATTGCAGCATGATCAATGTGAACAATTACTTTTGAATCCACAATATAGGATCTAAATTTATCACAAGCAAACAACACTACAAGGAATTCTTTTTCAGTAGTAGCATAATTTCTTTGTGCATTGTCTAGAGTTTTACTTGCATAGTGAATAACATTCAGTTTCTTATCAACTCTTTGTCCTAGACCAGTGGACGGCATCTTTAGTGGAGCGGTGCTTCATCCTATACATTGATGGTGGCGTATCTCGGCGGCGTGGCGCGGTGAAGACTCGGCGTCCGATGTGTGGTGAGGGACTCACGCAGGAGGGTGACGTTGTCTGGCGTCCTGGTGGCGTCAATGACAGAGAGGCCTGACAAGGTTGATACATCAGTTCTGCTCTGAGGATGGATCGATGGAAGATGAAGGTGACGGCCCTTGCAGCTTGCGCATGTGGTGCTGATTGGGAGTGCGCCAGACCGGTATGTGACCCACTCTTGGTAGTGGCTTGGACGAGGCATCCGGCTTTAGATGTTAGGCTTTGGTATGATGTCTATTTGATATTAGGCTCGGACATTCAGCACCCCTTCATTAAGAGGATAGGAATAGCGACAGGGGCGGAGCCAAAAAATTTAGCCATTGGGTTCGCTCATTGACTTAGTGTAAGGAATTGTGATGAATTAATTTACTATAAAGTTCAGTTTTAGACCATCGAACGACAATAGTATATCACTCAAAGACAACATAACAGAAAGAAATATAATACCAACTATAGGGAACGTACCAGCTGGATAATTATAAAACCACTTTACATATTGTAAAACGGAGTGGTGCCAAAATAACTTAATAGCTTCAAGTACCATTTCTCGTCCTCCTGAAAACATCTGAAAAAATAGCAAATTTAAAATAAGCACCATCAGGGCATGTAAAATCATCACATTTATATAGTGTCCCCTTTCAATTTTTCATCATCTAAAGAATTTTTTTTGATTAGTTTGGATTGCTTACCACATATGTCATCTAAAGAATATTAAATACATAATCACTACTAATGGTAGAAAACATATCTTTCTTCACATAGCAAATTAGACAATCAATTATAAACCGATAGCCCATTTTATTACAGATTTTTTTTACAACATTCAAAGCTGAAAATAATCTTTCCACTGATATCGTGGCAACTGGCGATATCACATCACACTAGCTTTAGAAATCGATAGACCAGAGTATAGAGAATTTCGCATTAAATCTTCGTGGAGCATCCCCAATGATCCTCAACGGATAACTAAAATCAGGTGATCACACGAAAGGTCCCCTGGTTAAATATCTTCACCTAATTTCATTTTACTTCTTAGTGAGATTGCTTGCGCTTTACCACGACGAATTTGGGAAGAAGATGTAGTGATGTGACCACGTACCTTGAATTTGGACTGTAGTTGCTTGCCCTAGCCGGCTTGCCAAGCGGCGGCGATTGGCAGATCGGTGAAGGGAGCAGCGGAACGGAAGAGACGAGAATCTGCCGATAGGGAGTAACAGATCGCGTCAATTCTGGAGGCGTGCGGCATGGTGCTTATGTGCGTACATTGCATTCCGTCCATTATGGATGGAATCGAGTAAATCTTGCGATGGGTTCAGCTTTAATACGTTAGAATGGGCTAATCACGTTAAGAAGATTAATGGGCACGGAGACAATTACCTTGTGGGCTTCTGGGCCTTTCGATGGGGTCATGTTTGATTTTTTAATGGGTTCAAACCACTAAATCCCTGTACGTATAGACGTGGCAGCCAAAAGTCGTTGGGTTCAGCTGAACCCAATGACTATAAGCTGGCTCCGCTCCTAAATAGCGACCAGCATTGTCAAGATGGTGGCTTCAGACTTATTGATGTATTACCTTGTAAGGTTTTTGTGAATAATTAATAAAATGATTGTATGAATCAAAAAGTCCTTCTATGGCCTTTGTTATTGCTTGACCACCCCTTTGGGGCACCGAAAGTTGACTAAATAAAATTCATTCACGAGTTATGAAAAAAGAAACACAAATTCAACCATTAATAGCGAAAATTACTGTTTGGTTGTGTCTGAACTCAGATTTTTACATTTTGGACACAGGGTGATTTTTTCCCGCAAAACAAAAGACAGTCCGTATTTCTTTCCAAGAAATTTGCAAAAAACTTCACAACAGAATTTTGACGTGGTCTTCATCGGTCTCCATCGGACGCTCTCTCCAAGCGACCCGGACAAAACCCCTCGAAAATACTGTCTCCATTACCTCAGGGCCTGCCAGCCATGGCTGCCGCGCATCATCGTGTCGACTGCTCCGCTCTCCCCATTGTCCACCTGTTTCCTTACCATAACGTGCACGAAGCTAACTAAGGCAGATGTTCCGTCGCGTTAAGCAAGACCAGGACATAAAGCGCAGAGTCGAGGCTCATCGCAACAACTTAAAATTCGCCTCTCAGACAGACAGGCCGGCACCATGCAGTCCAGGCCTCGTACATGCCGGGCGGTCCGATCGTCCCTCCCACGCCGTGCGCGCAGAAAAATTACCACCGACCGCAACCGTCGCTGGCGCGCACAACGCCTGGCTGTCGGGTCAATGCTCACGCGGTGATTTTTCCATGGCTTTTTCTGGACAAAATTCCTGTTCTGACCTTTTCTGCAAAATTAATCATGAATTGACCTTGTTTTGAAAATATTTTTGTATCTGACCTTTTTTTATAACGCCAACATCCTTGGCGTCTGGTTTGCACGGCAGACGCCAAGGTGCATGGCGTTTGGACCTGGCCCACACTTGCCTAGTTGGCGCTTATGTGGCGACATAGAGACGCCATCCATCTTGACGTTTGGGGCAAACGCCATAGCTCCTGGCGTTTGGTCCTTCCTTCACTTAAAGAAACGGCTACATGCATCCTTAGTGGAGTTGCTTAACTCACGTAATTAAAAGTCCGCTGACCATCGTTGCAAAACGAATTAACCGGCACCTAAATGCATCCAATGACAACAAAAGGAGCAGATTTCTGAGAGATTAATATGGCAGTTTGATTTTTAATTAATTAATCGCATAGATGATTTACTTTTCTATAATATCTGCTGTTGTTAGCCGACTAAGTACATCTCTAATGTTGTCTCTCAAACCTCTCGCAACCGTCTGAACCGTGCTATCCGGACTGTGGAAACCATCCAACACAGTCTTGTGTCGGTCCGTGGTGTGGTTCGCACGTATTTTCTCTCGTAAACCCGAAACAAAACGTGCAGGAGCTCTGCGGGAGTCCGGACCGCTGTCACGTCTACTTCTGACCGTCCTGGCCCATCCAAACCCCTCCTTCCTCGCCTGTGCGCGCTTCCAGCTCGAAACGGTTAGCGCCTATCCAAAGAGTCAGTGTCCACATTAATGCCGGACTAGAGCGGACGCGGCCACTCACTGGCGCCATCATTGAAGCGGCGCGCCGGCCGAAAGAGCGCTGCCCGCCGCTTCCCGGTGCATGTGACTGCTCCGCATTCAAATGACACGATAACGGCCCGTCCGTTCACCTGCCGCCCACATTGATGGCACGCGGTTATTGAGACATCTCCTCCGCCCCTGCCGCCCGCCATTGCTATATAAAATGCTGCCGCGTCCATAGCCGTAGTCATCCGCCTCCGATCCCTCTCCATACCACTGCGATCATGAATTTCTCCCCCGCCAAAGCTCTCTGGGATGGGCTGACACGAGGAACGGGCGCCAACAACCATTTAGATTAGTTAATTACATCTAGGCGGACAAGCTCTGCTTAGTTGATATAAATATAATTATTTCATCCGGTTGTTCGAGTTGGTGTTAGAATATATGCGGCTAGCGTTGGATGGCGTCCTCTCATATTCGTGTCCGTGGATTGATCCCCCTGCCGCAGATGGATATGGGAGGAAATTTGTGGATTACCGTTAGAGATGCCCTTACAAACCCACGAAAGGCGTATTTTATCTGTTCTCTAGAGGTGCCTCCACCAAGACCAAGGTATTTTGTTTGAATGCTGAATTTTGATCTTTTTTTGATATTGTCTCTCCTTTTGCTACGCATACCCAAATGGATATATGTGAAGACTATGTTTGTGTGTTCTAGCAGCTTGCAAATTCTCATGAAGAAAAAAAAAGTGGTGATTTGGTCAAGAGATCATCTCATATACTATAACTGTAATCCCTTTATTCAAGGCAGATATTTCATGTGATCTCTTGATTTTCCTCTCCTTATTTCCGTGCATGATACCAAATCAGGACGAGGTAACCACACATGAGCATGGGCTGGGCGATCAAGCAAGTCATTAATTACAGGAGAAAATCAAGATAGTTATTTATAGAAGCAACTCCAGAAATGATGCATGTAGCAGGACCAAACGCCAAGAGCTATGGCGTTTGCCCCAAACGTCAAGATGGATGGCGTCTCTATGTCGTCACATAAGCGCCAACTAGGCAAGTGTGGGCCAGGTCCAAACGCCATGCACCCTGGCGTCTGCTATACAAACCAGACGCCAAAGATGTTGGCGTGACCAAAAAAGGTTAGATACAAAAATCTTTTCAGAACAAGGTCAATTTATGATTAAGTTTGCAGAAAAGGTCAGAACGGGAATTTTGTCCGCTTTTTCTGGGCTGTGCTTCACCCTTCACCCTGTAGTTTTGACTGAATCGCAGCAGAAACGCCTGGCTGTCGGGCGGGTCAATGGTTACGTGATGAATTTCTCACGGCCGAGCTAGATTCCGAAGCAAGAGAGCCGTGGGAGCATTTGAGGTGTGGTAGTGGCGCTGGCAGGATAGGAATTGCATCCGTGAGTTGGAAAGGAAATAAAGGAGGAGGGGAAAGCAAGGGACGGAATCGAATAACACATGCAACAAAGCTTGGGGTTTCGGGTAAGCTGATGAGATTGATGGCACTTATAAATATCCGATGGCATTGCATAATTTAACCCCGGATTCATCACTGGTCTAGGCAATGGTTTTCTGTTGATTTACGATGTGCAAATATCTCTGGCTCGAATGGAATAATTCAGGACCAGGGGCATAAATTTCGCGAGAGCGAAATCAAATATCCCGACTGGATCGTTAAAAGAAATCTCGAATGGAATAAGTCGGAACCAGCATAAATTACGCGAGAGTGAAATCAAACATCCCAATTGGATCGTTAAAATTCTTAAATGGAATAAGTCAGGACCAGCATAATTTCTCCGGGGAAAAATTCTGTGGATTCGTTTAGGATAACCACTCTATATTTGACCGAGACTGGTAAAACACCGAAGACTAATATTTTTCTATGGACCCTTGATCCTGCATGGAGATTAGTGCGAGCTTTGTGCTTTTGTAAAAAAGTAAAGGATGTTTTTTTTGGCATCAAAAAGTAAAGGATCTTTGCAAAGTAAGCTCGGGTGAACAGTAAAATCAGAAACTATTTAAAAATTCAAAAACAAAACTGAACTTTTTATGACAAATATTGACAAAAATTCTTTGAGCTTGCATAATTTCATCATGAAATCACATTTGTGGAAGTCCTAGCAAAAAAATCTGTGCTCCAAAATGCTTTCGAAAGTAGCATTTTCAGAGTATCGATTTTTTTCACGACTTTCACAAATGTGATTTCATGACGAATCTTTGCAAGCTCTTAGAATTTTTGTCAATGTTTGTCACCAAAAATTCGTATTTTTTGAAAAAAAAAATCGATTTTGCTGTTCACCCGAGCTCATTTGAGCTCAGGCTGAGAAACTCCGGGTCCAGGATGTCTGTGCTTCATGGAGGGTTGAAACTCATGGGCCGAGTCTTCCTGGACTAGTTCACTACCAAAAAACTAGTATGCTTTGGGGAATTTAGAATTTATAGAGAAAGTAAATTTTGCATTTGTATGTGCAAGGGGTTTTTGATTATTGCAGCTCTTTTGTGTTGGTTGTGAACCTCTATGTAGGGAAGAAATCCTTTTCTTAAAAAAGGGTGGGGGTGATTATTTGTTTGTTACGTACACTAATGGATTTTGTATTATTTTTTCCCGTTTAGTACATAGTTGCTCGTGTTAACTATTTTCACCTTTAGGATTACGAATGTGAATCCTTTTAAGATGGCTTGCAAATGTGCGGTTAGGTAGGTACACTTTCTGAAACCTATATTTTAACATAATTTTGAATCTTGTAATTGTGTAGTACACACATTTTCAATTTTATAACTGCGCACGATTTGTTTTTATGCAGTCCTAGATTTAGAACTATGCAATTGGATACTTTCAACATTTCAAAGCTTGAAATGGCAAATCATCATTTCTTTTGTGCAAAGTTTGTTGGAAATATGCCCTAGAGGCAATAATAAATTAGTTATTATTATATTTCCTTGTTCATGATAATCGTGTATTATCCATGCTAGAATTGTATTGATAGGAAACTCAGATACATGTGTGGATACATAGACAACACCATGTCCCTAGTAAGCCTCTAGTTGACTAGCTCGTTGATCAATAGATGGTTACGGTTTCCTGACCATGGACATTGGATGTCGTTGAAAACGGAATCACATCATTGGAAGAATGATGTGATGGACAAGACCCAAAAAAAAGCCTAGCACAAAGATCGTGTAGTTCGTATGCTAAAGCTTTTCTAATGTCAAGTATCATTTCCTTAGACCATGAGATTGTGCAACTCCCGGATACCGTAGGAATACTTTGGGTGTGCCAAACGTCACAACGTAACTGGGTGGCTATAAAGGTACACTACAGGTATCTCCGAAAGTGTCTGTTGGGTTGGCACGAATCGAGACTGGGATTTGTCACTCCGTGTAAACGGAGAGGTATTTCTGGGCCCACTCGGTAGGACATCAACATAATGTGCATAATGTGACCAAGAAGTTGATCACGGGATGATATGTTACGGAACGAGTAAAAGAGACTTGCCGGTAACGAGATTGAACAAGGTATCGGGATACCGACGATCGAATCTCGGGCAAGTACAATACCGCTAGACAAAGGGAACTGTATACGGGATTGATCGAATCCTCGACATCATGGTTCATCCGATGAGATCATCGTGGAACATGTGGGAACCAACATGGGTATCCAGATCCCGCTGTTGGTTATTGACCGGAGAACGTCTCGGTCATGTCTGCATGGTTCCCGAACCCGTAGGGTCTACACACTTAAGGTTCGATGACGCTAGGGTTATAACGGAAGTTTGTATGTGGTTACTGAATGTTGTTCGGAGTCCCGGATGAGATCCCGGACGTCATGAGGAGTTCCGGAATGGTCCGGAGGTAAAGATTTATATATGGGAAGTCTTGTTTTGGTCACCGGAAAAGTTTCGGGTTTTATCGGTAACGTACCGGGACCACCGGGAGGGTCCCGGGGGTCCACCAAGTGGGGCCAACAGCCCCGGAGGCTTGCATGGGCCAAGAGTGGGAAGGGACCAGCCCCTGAGTGGGCTGGTGCGCCTCCCACAAGGCCCAAGGCGCAGCTAGGAGGAGAAGGGGGAAACCCTAGGCGCAGATGGGCCTAAGGCCCACCCTAGGGCGCGCCCCCTTCTCCCCCTCTTGGCCGCCCCCCCTTCATCCCATCTAGGGCTGCCGCCCCCCTAGGGGTGGGAACCCTAGAGAGGGCGCACCCTCCTCCCCTTCTCCTATAAATAGTGGGGGTTTTGGGCTGCCCATGACACACACGATTTGATCTCTCCCTGGCGCAGCCCTACCTCTCTCCTCCTCGTCTCTTGCGGTGCTTGGCGAAGCCCTGCTGGAGTACCACGCTCCTCCACCACCACCACGCCGTTGTGCTGCTGCTGGATGGAGTCTTCCTCAACCTCTCCCTCTCTCCTTGCTGGATCAAGGCATGGGAGATGTCACCGGGCTGTACGTGTGTTGAACGCGGAGGTGCCGTCCGTTCGGCACTAGGATCTTCGGTGATTTGGATCACGACGAGTACGACTCCTTCAACCCCGTTCTCTTGAACGCTTCCGCATAGCGATCTACAAGGGTATGTAGATGCACTCTCCTTCCCCTCGTTGCTGGTTTCTCCATAGATAGATCTTGGTGACACGTAGGAAAATTTTGAATTTCTGCTACGTTCCCCAAGAGTGGCATCATGAGCTAGGTCTATGCGTAGTTTCTATGCACGAGTAGAACACAAAGTAGTTGTGGGAGTTGATTTTGTTCAATATGCTTACCGTTACTAGTCCAATCTTGATTCGGCGGCATTGTGGGATGAAGCGGCCCGGACCGACCTTACACGTACTCTTACGTGAGACTGGTTCCACCGACTGACATGCACTAGTTGCATAAGGTGGCTAGCGGGTGTCTGTCTCTCCACTTTAGTCGGATCGGATTCGATGAAAAGGGTCCTTATGAAGGGTAAATAGCAATTGGCATATCACGTTGTGGTTTTTGCATAGGTAAGAAACGTTCTTGCTAGAAACCAATAGCAGCCACGTAAAACATGCAAACAACAATTAGAGGACGTCTAACTTGTTTTTGCAGGGTATGCTATGTGATGTGATATGGCCAAGAAGAATGTGATGAATGATATGTGATGTATGAGATTGATCATGTTCTTGTAATAGGAATCACGACTTGCATGTCGATGAGTATGACAACCGGCAGGAGCCATAGGAGTTGTCTTTATTTATTGTATGACCTGCGTGTCATTGAACAACGCCATGTAGTTACTTTACTTTATTGCTAACCGGTAGCCATAGTAGTAGAAGTAATAAGTTGGCGAGACAACTTCATGGAGATACGATGATGGAGATCATGATGATGGAGATCATGGTGTCATGCCGGTGACAAGATGATCATGGAGCCCCAAGATGGAGATCAAAGGAGCTATATGATATTGGCCATATCATGTCACTATTATTTGATTCCATGTGATGTTTATCATGTTTATGCATCTTATTTGCTTAGAACAACGGTAGTAAATAAGATGATCCCTCATTAAAATTTCAAGAAAGTGTTCCCCCTAACTATGCACCGTTGCGACAGTTCGTTGTTTCGAAGCACCACGTGATGATCGGGTGTGATAGATTCTAACGTTCACATACAACGGGTGTAAGACAGATTTACACACGCGAAACACTTAGGTTGACTTGACGAGCCTAGCATGTACAGACATGGCCTCGGAACACAAGAGACCGAAAGGTCGAGCATGAGTCGTATGGTAGATACGATCAACATGAAGATGTTCACCGATGATGACCAGTCCGTCTCACGTGATGATCGGACACGGCCTAGTTGACTCAGATCATGTAATCACTTAGATGACTAGAGGGATGTCTATCTGAGTGGGAGTTCATAAGATGAACTTAATTATCCTGAATATAGTCAAAAGATCTTCGCAAATTATGTCGTAGCTCGCGCTTCAGTTCTACTGTTTAGATATGTTCCTAGAGAAAATTTAGTTGAAAGATGATAGTAGCAATTATGCGGACTAGGTCTGTAAACTGAGGATTGTCCTCATTGCTTCATAGAAGGCTTATGTCCTTAATGCACGGCTCAGTGTGCTGAACCTCGAACGTCGTCTGTGGATGTTGCAAACATCTGACATACACATTTTGATAACTACGTGATAGTCCAGTTAAACGGTTTAGAGTTGAGGCACCGAAGACGTTTTGAAACGTCGCGAAACATATGAGATGTTTCGAGGGCTGAAATTAGGATTTCAGGCTCGTGCCCACGTCAAGAGGTATAAGACCTCCGACGATTTTCTTAGCCTACAAACTAAGGAGAAAAGCTCAATTGTTGAGCTTGTGCTCAGATTGTCTGAGTACAACAATCATTTGAATCGAGTGGGAGTTGATCTTCCAGATGAGATAGTGATGTTTCTCCGAAGTCATTAATACCAAGCTGCTAGAGCTTCGTGATGAACTATAATGTATCGGCGACATATATGATGATCCTTGAGATATTCGCGATGTTTAACACCACAAAAGTAGAAATCAAAAAGGAGCATCAACTGTTGATGGTTGGTGAAACCACTAGTTTCAAGAAGGGCAAGGGCAAGAAGGGATACTTCATGGAACGGCAAATCAGCTGCTGCTCTAGTGAAGAAACCCAAAGTTGAACCCAAACCCGAGACTAAGTGCTTCTGTAATAAGGGGAACAGCCACTGGAGCAGAATTACCCTAGATACTTGGTAGATGAGAAGGCTGTCGATAGAAGTATATGTTGGAGAACGTTGCAGAAAACAAAAAATTTCCTACGATTTCACCAAGATCCATCTAGGAGTTCATCTAGCAACGAGTGATCGGATTGCATCTACATACCTTTGTAGATCACGCGCGGAAGCGTTCAAAGAACGGGAATGAGGAAGGCGTACTTGACGTGATCCAAATCACCGGAGATCCTAGCGCCGAACGGACGGCACCTCCGCGTTCAACACACGTATGGTCAGCGTAACGTCTCCTCCTTCTTGATCCAGCAAGGGGGAGAAGAGGTTGAGGAAGATGACTCCAGCAGCAGCACGACGGCGTGGTGGTGATGGAGCTGCAGTACTCCGGCAGGGCTTTGCCAAGCTCTATGGAGGAGGAGGAGGTGTTGGAGAGGGAGAGGGAGGCACCAAAGACGTGGTGTGAGAGGCCCTCCTTTCCCCACTATATATAGGGAGTCCAAGGGGGGGGGCGGCCCTAGGAGATCCAATCTCCTAGGGGGGGTGCGGCCAAGGGAGGAATCCCTCCTCCCCAAGGCACCTAGGAGGTGCCTTCCCCCTTTGGGACTCTTCCCTTCCTTGAACCCTAGGCGCATGGGCCTCTTGGGGCTGGTGCCCTTGGCCCATATAGGCCAAGGCGCAACCCCTACAGCCCATGTGGCCCCCCGGGGCAGGTGGCCCCACCCGGTGGACCCCCGGGACCCTTCTGGTGGTCCCGGTACAATACCGGTGACCCCGAAACTTGTCCCGATGCCCGAAATAGCACTTCCTATATATAATTCTTTACCTCCGGACCATTTCGGAACTCCTCGTGATGCCCAGGATCTCATCCGGAACTCCGAACAACATTCGGGTTACTGCATATACATATCCCTACAACCCTAGCGTCACCGAACCTTAAGTGTGTAAACCCTACGGGTTCGGGAGACATGTAGACATGACCGAGACGACTCTCCGGCCAATAACCAACAGCGGGATCTGGATACCCATGTTGGCTCCCACATGCTCCTCGATGATCTCATCGGATGAACCACGATGTCGAGGATTCAAGCAACCCCGCATACAATTCCCTTCGTCAATCGGTATGTCACTTGCCCGAGATCCGATCGTCGGTATCCCAATACCTCGTTCAATCTCGTTACCGGCAAGTCACTTTACTCGTACCGTAATGCATGATCCCGTGACCAGACACTTGGTCACTTTGAGCTCATTATGATGATGCATTACCGAGTGGGCCCAGTGATACCTCTCCGTCATACGGAGTGACAAATCCCAGTCTTGATCCGTGTCAACCCAACAGACACTTTCGGAGATACCCGTAGTATACCTTTATAGTCACCCAGTTACGTTGTGACGTTTGGTACACCCAAAGCACTCCTATGGTGTCTGGGAGTTACACGATCTCATGGTCTAAGGAAAAGATACTTGACATTGGAAAAACTCTAGCAAACGAACTATACGATCTTATGCTATGTTTAGGATTGGGTCGTGTCCATCACATCATTCTCCTAATGATGTGATCTCGTTATCAATGACATAAAATGTCCATAGTCAGGAAACCATGACTATCTGTTGATCAACGAGCTAGTCAACTAGAGGCTTACTAGGGACATGTTGGTGTCTATTATTCACACATGTATTACGATTTCCGGATAACACAATTATAGCATGAATAAAGACAATTATCATGAACAAGGAAATATAATAATAATGCTTTTATTATTGCCTCTAGGGCATATTTCCAACAGTCTCCCACTTGCACTAGAGTCAATAATCTAGTTACATTGTGATAAATCGAACACCCATGGAATTCTGGTGTTGATCATGTTTTGCTCTAGGGAGAGGTTTAGTCAATGGATCTGCTACATTCAGGTCCGTATGTACTTTACAAATATCTATGTCTCCATCTTGAACATTTTCACGAATGGAGTTGAAGCGACACTTGATGTGCCTGGTCTTCTTGTGAAACCTGGGCTCCTTGGCAAGTGCAATAGCTCCAGTGTTGTCACAGAAGAGTTTGATTGGCCCCGGCGCATTGGGTATGACTCCTAGGTCGGTGATGAACTACTTCACCCAAATTGCTTCATGCGCTGCCTCCGAGGCTGCCATGTACTCCGCTTCACATGTAGATCCCGCCACGACGCTCTGCATGCAACTGCACCAGCTTGCTGCCCCACCATTCAAAATATACACGTATCCGATTTGTGACTTAGAGCCATCCAAATCTGTGTCGAAGCTAGCGTCAACATAACCTTTTACGACGAGCTCTTCGTCACCTCCATAAACAAGAAACATTTCCTTAGTCCTTTTCAGGTACTTCAGGATATTCTTGACCGCTGTCCAGTGTTCCTTGCCGGGATTACTTTGGCACCTTCCTACCAAACTTACGGCAAGGTTTACATCAGGTCTGGTACACAGCATGGCATACATAATAGAACCTATGGCTGAGGCATAGGGGATGACACTCATCTCTTCTATATCTTCTGCCATGGTCGGACATTGAGCTGAGCTCAATTTCACACCTTGTAACATAGGCAAGAACCCCTTCTTAGACTGATCCATATTGAATTTCTTCAATATCTTATCAAGGTATGTGCTTTGTGAAAGACCTATGAGGCGTCTTGATCTATCTCTATAGATCTTGATGCCTAATATATATGCAGCTTCTCCAAGGTCCTTCATTGAAAAACTCTTATTCAAGTAGGCCTTAATGTTGTCCAAGAGTTCTATATTATTTCCCATCAAAAGTATGTCATCTACATATAATATGAGAAATGCTACAGAGCTCCCACTCACTTTCTTGTAAACGCAGGCTTCTCCATAAGTCTGTGTAAACCCAAACGCTTTGATCATCTCATCAAAGCGAATGTTCCAACTCCGAGATGCTTGCACCAGCCCATAAATCGAGCGTTGGAGCTTGCACACCTTGTCAGCATTCTTAGGATCGACAAAACCTTCCGGCTGCATCATATACAATTCTTCCTTAAGGAAACCATTAAGGAATGCCGTTTTGACATCCATTTACCATATTTCATAATCATAGAATGCGGCTATCGCTAACATGATTCGAACGGACTTCAGCTTCGCTACCGGTGAGAAAGTCTCATCGTAGTCAACCCCTTGAACTTGTCGATAACCCTTAGCGACAAGCCGAGCTTTATAGATGGTCACATTACCATCCGTGTTTGTCTTCTTCTTAAAGATCCATTTATTTTCTATGGCTCGCCGCTCAACGGGCAAGTCAGTCAAAGTCCATACTTCATTTTCATACATGGATCCTATCTCGGATTTCATGGCTTCTAGCCATTTGTCGGAATCCGGGCCCGCCATCGCTTCTTCATAGTTCGAAGGTTCACCGTTGTCTAACAACATGATTTCCAAGACAGGGTTGCCGTACCACTCTGGTGCGGAACGTGTCCTTGTGGACCTACGAATTTCAGTAGGAGCTTGATCAGAAGTATCTTGATCATTATCATTAACTTCCTCTCTAGTCGGTGCAGGCACCTCAGGAACATTTTCTTGAGTTGCGCCATTTTCCGGTTCAAGAGGTAATACTTCATCAAGTTCTACTTTCCTCCCACTTACTTCTTTCAAGAGAAACTCCTTCTCTAGAAAGGATCCATTCTTGGCAACAAAGATCTTGCCTTCGGATCTGAGGTAGAAGGTATACCCAATAGTTTCTTTAGGGTATCCTATGAATACGCATTTTTCCGACTTGGGTTCGAGCTTTTCAAGTTGAAGTTTCTTGACATAAGCATCGCATCCCCAAACTTTCAGAAACGACAGCTTAGGTTTCTTCCCAAACCATAATTCATACGGTGTCGTCTCAACGGATTTTGACGGAGCCCTATTTAAAGTGAATGCGGCAGTCTCTAAAGCATAGCCCCAAAAAGATAGCGGTAAATCGGTAAGAGACATCATAGATCGCACCATATCTAATAGAGTGCGATTATGACGTTCGGACACACCATTACGCTGAGGTGTTCCAGGCGGCGTGAGCTGTGAAACTATTCCACATTTTCTTAAGTGTGTGCCAAACTCATGACTCAAGTATTCTCCTCCACGATCTGATCGCAGGAACTTGATTTTCCTGTCACGTTGATTCTCAACCTCACTCTGAAATTCCTTGAACTTTTCAAAGGTCTCAGACTTGTGTTTCATTAAGTAGACATACCCATATCTACTCAAGTCATCAGTGAGGGTGAGAACATAACGATAGCCACCGCGAGCCTCAACACTCATGGACCACACACATCAGTATGCAGTGATTTCCAATAAGTTGGTTGCTCGCTCCATTGTTCCTGAGAATGGGGTCTTGGTCATTTTACCCATGAGGCATGGTTCGCACGTGTCAAATGATTCGTAATCAAGAGACTCTAAAAGTCCATCAGCATGGAGCTTCTTCATGCGTTTGACACCTATGTGACCAAGGCGGTAGTGCCACAAGTATGTGGAGCTATCATTATCAATCTTACATCTTTTGGTACTCACACTATGAACATGTGTAGCATTATGCTCGAGATTCATTAAGAATAAACCATTCACCATCGGAGCATGACCATAAAACATATCTCTCATATAAATAGAACAACCATTATTCTCGGATTTGAATGAGTAGCCATCTCGAATTAAACGAGATCCTGATACAATGTTCATGCTCAAAGCTGGCACTAAATAACAATTATTAAGGTTTAAAACTAATCCCGAAGGCAAATGTAGAGGTAGCGTGCCGACGGCGATCACATTGACCTTGGAACCATTCCCGACACGCATCGTCACCTCGTCCTTTGCCAGTCTCCGCTTATTCCGCAGCTCCTGCTTTGAGTTACAAATGTGAGCAAACGCACCGGTATCAAATACCCAGGAGCTACTACGAATACTAGTAAGGTACACATCAATTACATGTATATCACATATACCTTTCGTTTTGCCGGCCTTCTTGTCCGCTAAGTATTTGGGGCAGTTCCGCTTCCAGTGACCACTTCCCTTGCAATAAAAGCACTCAGTCTCGGGCTTGGGTCCATTCTTTGGCTTCTTCCCGGCAGCTTGCTTGCCGGGCGCGGCAACTCCCTTGCCGTCCTTCTTGAAGGCTTTCTTACCCTTGCCCTTCTTGAACTTAGTGGTTTTATTCACCATCAACACTTGATGTTCCTTTTTGACTTCTACCTCTGCTGATTTGAGCATTGCAAATACCTCAGGAATGGTCTTTTCCATCCCCTGCATATTGAAGTTCATCACAAAGCTCTTGTAGCTTGGTGGAAGCGACTGGAGGATTCTGTCAATGACCGCGTCATCCGGGAGATTAACTCCCAGCTGAATCAAGCGGTTATGTAACCCAAACATTGTGAGTATGTGCTCAGTGACAGAACTATTTTCCTCCATCTTACAGCTGAAGAACTTGTCGGAGACTTCATATCTCTCGACCCGGGCATGAGCTTGAAAAACCATTTTCAGCTCTTCGAACATCTCGTATGCTCCGTGTCTCTCCAAACGTTTTTGGAGCCCTGGTTCTAAGCTGTAAAGCATGCCGCACTGAACGAGGGAGTAATCATCAGCACGTGTCTGCCAAGCGTTCATAACGTCTTGATTCTGTGGGACGGGAGGGTCACCTAGCGGTGCTTGTAGGACATAATCTTTCTTGGCAGCTATGAGGATGATCCTCAGGTTCCGGACCCAGTCCATGTAGTTGCTGCCATCGTCTTTCAGCTTGGTTTTCTCTAGGAACGCGTTGAAGTTGAGGACTACATTGGCCATTTGATCTACAAGACATATTGTAAAGATTTTTAGACTAAGTTCATGATAATTAAGTTCATCTAATCAAATTATTCAATGAACTCCCACTTAGATAGACATCCTCTAGTCATCTAAGTATAACATGATCCGAGTTAACTGGGCCGTGTCCGATCATCACGTGAGACGGACTAGTCAACATCGGTGAACATCTTCATGTTGATCGTATCTTCTATACGACTCATGCTCGACCTTTCAGTCTTCTGTGTTCCGAGGCCATGTCTATACATGCTAGGCTCGTCAAGTCAACCTAAGTGTTTGCATGTGTAAATCTGTCTTACACCCGTTGTATGTGAACGTTAGAATCTAACACCCGATCATCACGTGGTGCTTCGAAACAACGTACTGTCGCAACGGTGCACAGTTAGGGGAAACACTTTCTTGAAATTATTTTGAGGGATCATCTTATTTACTACCGTCGTTCTAAGTAAACAAGATGCAAAACATGATAAACATCACATGCAATCAAATAATAATAGTGACATGATATGGCCAATATCACATAGCTCCTTTGATCTCCATCTTGGGGCTCCATGATCATCTTGTCACCGGCATGACACCATGATCTCCATCATCGTGATCTCCATAATCATGTCTCCATGAAGTTGCTCGCCAACTATTACTTCTACTACTACGGCTAACGCGTTTAGCAATAAAGTAAAGTAATTTACATGGCGTTTCTCAATGACACGCAGGTCATACAAAAAATAAAGACAACTCCTATGGCTCTTGCCGGTTGTCATACTCATCGACATGCAAGTCGTGATTCCTATTACAATAGTATGAACATCTCATACATCACATATATATCATTCATCATTCATCACAACTTTGGTCATATCATATCACAAAGCACTTGCTGCAAAAACAAGTTAGACGTCCTCTAATTGTTGTTGCAAGTTTTTACGTGGCTGAAATAGGGTTCTAGCAAGAACGTTTTCTTACCTACGTGAAAGCCACAACGTGATTTGTCAACTTCTATTTACCCTTCATAAGGACCCTTTTCATCGAATCCGCTCCAACTAAAGTGGGAGAGACAGACACCCGCCAGCCACCTTATGCAACTAGTGCATGTTAGTCGGTGGAACCGGTCTCACGTAAGCGTACGTGTAAGGTTGGTCCGGGCCGCTTCATCCCACAATACCGCTGAAGCAAGATAAGACTACTAGCGGCAAGAAAGTTGACAACATCTACGCCCACAACAAATTTGTGTTCTACTCGTGCAAGAGAACTACGCATAGACCTAGCTCATGATACCACTGTTAGAGAACGGTGCAGAAAACAAAAAATTTCCTACGATTTCACCAAGATCCATATAGGAGTTCATCTAGCAACTAGTGATCGGATTGCATCTACATACCTTTGTAGATCACACGCGGAAGCGTTCAAAGAACGGGGATGAGGAAGGCGTACTCGACGTGATCCAAATCACCGGAGATCCTAGCGCCGAACGGACGGCACCTGCGCGTTCAACACACGTACGGTCAACGTAACGTCTCCTCCTTCTTGATCCAGCAAGGGGGAGAAGAGGTTGAGGAAGATGGCTCCAGCAGCAGCACGACGGCGTGGTGGTGATGGAGCTGCAGTACTCCGGCAGGGCTTCGCCAAGCTCTATGGAGGAGGAGGAGGTGTTGGAGAGGGAGAGGGAGGCACCAAAGACGTGGTGTGATAGGCCCTACTTTCCCCACTATATATAGGGAGTCCAAGGGGGGGCGCCGGCCCTAGGAGATCCAATCTCCTAGGGGGGGTGCGGCCAAGGGAGGAATCCCTCCTCCCCAAGGCACCTAGGAGGTGCCTTCCCCCTTTGGGACTCTTCCCTTCCTTGAACCCTAGGCGCATGGGCCTCTTGGGGCTGGTGCCCTTGGCCCATATAGGCCAAGGCGCAACCCCTACAGCCCATGTGGCCCCCCGGGGCAGGTGGCCCCACCCGGTGGACCCCCGGGACCTTTCCGGTGGTCCCGGTACAATACCGGTGACCCCGAAACTGGTCCCGATGCCCGAAATAGCACTTCCTATATATAATTCTTTACCTCCGGACCATTCCGGAACTCCTCGTGACGTCCGGGGTCTCATCTGGGACTCCGAACAACATTCGGGTTACTGCATATACATATCCCTACAACCCTAGCGTCACCGAACCTTAAGTGTGTAGACCCTACGGGTTCAGGAGACATGTAGACATGACCGAGACGACTCTCCGGCCAATAACCAACAGCGGGATCTGGATACCCATGTTGGCTCCCACATGCTCCTCAATGATCTCATCGGATGAACCACGATGTCGAGGATTCAAGCAACCCCGCATACAATTCCCTTCGTCAATCGGTATGTTACTTGCCCGAGATCCGATCGTCGGTATCCCAATACCTCGTTCAATCTCGTTACCGGCAAGTCACTTTACTCGTACCGTAATGCATGATCCCGTGACCAGACACTTGGTCACTTTGAGCTCATTATGATGATGCATTACCGAGTGGGCCCAGTGATACCTCTCGGTCATACGGAGTGACAAATCCCAGTCTTGATCCGTGTCAACCCAACAGACACTTTTGGAGATACCCGTAGTATACCTTTATAGTCACCCAGTTACGTTGTGACGTTTGGTACACCCAAAGCACTCCTACGGTATCCGGGAGTTACACGATCTCATGGTCTAAGGAAAAGATACTTGACATTGGAAAAACTCTAGCAAACGAACTATACGATCTTATGCTATGTTTAGGATTGGGTCTTGTCCATCACATCATTCTCCTAATGATGTGATCTCGTTATCAGTGACATCCAATGTCCATAGTCAGGAAACCATGACTATCTGTTGATCAACGAGCTAGTCAACTTGAGGCTTACTAGGGACATGTTGGTGTCTATTATTCACACATGTATTACGATTTCCGGATAACACAATTATAGCATGAATAAAGACAATTATCATGAACAAGGAAATACAATAATAATGCTTTTATTATTGCCTCTAGGGCATATTTCCAACAGTATATTGGTATACATTATGTTAATGTGTACTTTACTAGTACTCCTAGTAACACCAGGATATTAGATACCGGTTCGGTTGCTAAGTGTTAGTAACTCGAAATAAAAGCTACGGAATAAACGGAGACTAGCTAAAGGTGAGATGACGATATGTGTTGGAAGTATTTCCAAGGTTGATCAAATATCGTACGCTCCCTCTACCATCAAGATTGGTGTTTGCGTTGAGCATAGACATGATTGGATTATGTCTATCGCAATACGGTTATTCATTTAAGGAGAATAATGGTTACTCTGTTTATTTGAATAATACCTTCAATGGTCTTGCACCTAAAATGAATGGTTTATTGAATCTCGATCGTAGTGATACACATGTTCATGCCAAAAGATATAAGATAGTAATGATAGTACCACCTACTTGTGGCACTGCCACGTAAGTCATATCGGTATAAAACGCATGAAGAAGCTCCATGTTGATGGATCTTTGGGCTCACTCGTTTTTGAAAAGTTTGAGACATGCAAACCATGTCTATTGGTGTATATGCATGAAGAAACTCCATGCAAATGAACCGTTTGGACTCACTTGATTTTTGAATCACTTGAGACATGCAAATCATACCACATAGGCAAGATGACTGAAAGCCTCATTTTCAGTAAAATGGAACTAGAAAGCAACTTGTTGGAAGTAATACATTTTGATGTGTGCAGTCCAATGAGTGCTGAGGCATGTAGTGGATATCGTTATGTTCTTACTTCACAGATGATTTGAGTAGATGTGGAGTATATTTACTTGATGAATCATGAGTCTGAATTATTGAAAGGTTCAAGTAATTTCAGGGTGAAGTTGAAAGATCGTCGTGACAAGAGGATAAAAGATCTATGATATGATCATAGAGATGAATATCTGAATTACGAGTTTGGCACAGAATTAAGAAATTGTGAAAATTGTTTCACAACTAATACAGCCTGGAACACCATAGTGTGATGGTGTGTCCGAACATCATAACTGCACCCTATTGGATATGATGCATACCATGATGTCTCTTATCGAATTACCACGATAGTTTATGGGTTAGGCATTAGAGACAACCACATTTACTTTAAATAGGGCACCACGTAATTCCGATGAGATGACACCGTATGAACTATGGTTTAGAGAAACCTAAGCTGTCATTTCTTAAAAGTTTGGGGCTGCGACGCTTATGTGAAAAAGTTTCAGGCTGATAAGCTCGAACCCAAAGCGGATAAATGCATCTTCATAGGACACCCAAAACAGTTGGGTATACCTCCTGTCTCAGATCCGAAAGCAATAAGGGATTGTTTCTAGAATCGGGTCCTTTCTTGAGGAAAAGTTTCTCTCGAAGGAATTGAGTGGGAGAATGGTGGAAACTTGATGAGGTTATTGAACCGTCACTTCAACTAGTGTATAGCAGGGCATAAAGAGTTGTTCCTGTGGCACCTACACCAATTGAAGTGGAAGCTTATGATATTGTTCATGAGACTTCGGATCAAGTCACTCCCAAACCTCGTGGGATGACAAGGATGCGTACTACTTTAGAGTGGTACGTAATCCTGTCTTGGAAGTCATGTTGCTAGACAACAATGAACCTACGAGCCATGGAGAAGCGATGGTGGCCCGGATTCCGATAAATGGCTCGAGGCCATAAAATTCAAGAGAGGATCCATGTATGAAAACAAAGTGTAGACTTTGGCAGAATGGCTCGATGGTCGTAAGGCTATTGAGTACAGATGGATTTTAAAAGGAAGACGGACAATGATGGTAAGTATCACCATTAAGAAAGCTCGACTTGTCGTTAAGATTTTTTCCGACAAGTTCAAGGAGTTGACTATGATGAGACTTTCTCACTCGTAGCGATGCTAAGAGTCTGTTGGAATTATATTAGCGATTACTGCATTATTTATGAAATCTTGCAGATAGGATGTCAAAACATTGTTTCCTCGACGATTTTCTTGAGGAAAGGTTGTATGTGATACAACCGAAAGGTTTTGTCAATCCTGAAAGATGCTAATAAGTATGCAAAGCTCCAGCAATCCTTCTAAGGACTGGAGTAAGCATCTCAGAGTTGGAATGTATGCTTTGATGAGATGATCAAAGATTTTGGGTGTATACAAAGTTTATGAGAAACTTGTATTTCCAAAGAAGTGAGTGGGAGCACTATAGAATTTCCGATGAGTATGTGTTGTTAACATGTTGTTGATCGGAAATAATTTAGAATTTCTAGAAAGCATGCAGAGTTATTTGAAAAGTGTTTTTCAATGGAAAGCCTGGATTAAGCTACTTGAACGTTGAGCATCAAGATCTATAAGGATAGATCAAAACGCTTAATGGTACTTTCAAATGAGCACATACCTTGACATGATCTTGAAGGTGTTCAAGATGGACCAGTCAAAGAAGGAGTTCTTGCCTGAGTTGTAAGGTATGAAGTTAAGACTTAAAGCTCGACCACGGCAGAAGAAAGAGAAAGGACGAATGTCGTCCCCTATGCTTTTGTCATAGGCTCTATACGGTATGCCATGCTGAGTACCGCACTTGATGTGTGCCTTGCCACATGTCTGGCAAGAGGGTACAAAGGTGATCTAGGAGTGGATCACTAGATAGCGGTCAAAAATTGTCCTTGGAGTAATAAGGACATGTTTCTCGATTATGGAGGTGATAAAGAGTTCGCGTAAAGGGTTACATCGATGCAAGCTTTAACACCTATCCGAATGACTCTGAGTAGCAAACCGGATACGTATAGTGGAGCAACCATTTGGAATAGCTCCAAGTGGAGCGTGGAAGCAACATTTATAATATGACCTAGAGATTTGCGAAGTACATACGGATCTGAATGTTGCAGACCCTTGACTAAAACCTCTCTCACAAGCAAAACATGATCAAACCCAGAACTCATTGAGTCTTAATCACATGATGATGTGAACTAGTTTAGTGACACTAGTAAACTCTTTGGATGTTGGTCACATGGTGATATGACCTGTGAGTGTTAATCACATGACGATGTGAACTAGATTATTGACTCTAGTGCAAGTGGAAGACTGTTGGAAATATGCCCTAGAGGCAATAATAAATTAGTTATTATTATATTTCCTTGTTCATGATAATCGTTTATTATCCATGCTAGAATTGTATTGATAGGAAACTCAGATACATGTGTGGATACATAGACAACACCATGTCCCTAGTAAGCCTCTAGTTGACTAGCTCGTTGATCAATAGATGGTTACGGTTTCCTGACCATGGACATTGGATGTCGTTGATAACGGGATCACATCATTGGGAGAATGATGTGATGGACAAGATGTCGTGGTTCTAAGTCTGACAGTAGAGTGGGGGGTAGGTATGGAGAGGCAAGGTCCTAGCTATGGAGAGGTTGTAAACACAAGAGATGTACGAGTTCAGGCCCTTCTCGGAGGAAGTAAAAGCCCTACGTCTCGGAGCCCGGAGGCGGTCGAGTGGATTATGTGTATATGAGTTACAGGATGCCGAACCCTTCTGCCTGTGGAGGGGGGTGGCCTATATAGAGTGCGCCAGGACCCCAGCCAGCCCACGTAATGAAGGGTTTAAGGGACATTAAGTCCGGAACATTACTGGTAACGTCCCACATAAAGTGTCTTAACTACCATAAAGTCTACTTAACTACAGGCCGTTGCAGTGCAGAGTGCCTTTTGAACTCCTGGTAGTCGAGTGAGTCTTCGTGGTCGAGTCCTTCAAGTCAGTCGAGTGAGTCCCTCGTTGGTCGACTGGAAGGTGACCTCTTCTAAGGGTGTCCTTGGGCAGGGTACTTAGATCAGGTCTGTGACCCTACCCTAGGTACATGACTCCATCATTAGCCCCCGAATGGATTGAGGCTTCGAGTGAAGAAGGAGTTGATGTTGTTTCCGATTAACCTTTGCACACTGGTCGTGCGTTGTTCTGGACCAAAGAATCTCTTCGTTGATAGTGAGCAACTTGTCTTCAATCGACTCGATCCATTCTTTTCTTTCGTCGAGTGATCTTTTGGGCTTCGACGATTTCCGAGCGACGGATCGCAGGAAATCCCGCGCCTGACAGACCGATCTGCCGTTCCCGGATTCCGCGGGATGCGAAATTTGGGGAAACGCGCGAAGCGGAGCGGACCGCGGCGTTCGGATGGGACGGGACATAGACGCCTCGATCCCCGCGCCGCTTTCTTCGCCACGTATCCCGCCTGCATAACTGTTCCAGGATATGATTAGATCGATCGGGCCCACCTGTCATCCACTCGGAAGGGACCTTATAAATGCGCCCGGCGAGGGTTTTTTTTTGAACAGTGCCTCAGCATTCTCTTTCTCTGCTCCCTTCGTCTCCGCCCAACGCGCTCGCTCTCGCCTCCGCACAACTTCTCCTCGCGCGTCTCACCGGCAACCATGGCCAAGGAGAAGACGGCGGCGCTGGAACGCGCGAAGAAGGCGTCGGCGACGGAGAAGGCGAAGGGGAGATCCACCAGCCGCGGCGGGTCTTCGTCTAGATCCCGCCTGCCGAAGGGCTGGGTCCAGGGAGATTGGATCCAGTCGACCATCACAGAGAAGGACCTCCTCGACATGGCCAACGAGGGCCTGATCCCTCATGGAGCTGCAAGGCTTCCGGGGAAAGAATGGCAGCCCCAGCCGGAGGAAGGTGAGTGCGTGTTGCTGGCTACCCATGTCGACCGCGGATTTTCTTTGCCACCGAGTATTTTCTTCCGTGGTTTCTTGAACTTCTTTGGAGCGCAACTCCACCACTTTACCCCGAATTCTATCGCCTATCTTGCCGCATTCGTGTCCATGTGTGAGGGTTTTCTGGGCTGTCGACCGCACTGGGGCTTGTTCAAGCATATATTCACGTGTCGCTCTCAGACCGTGAAGAAGGCGAGCCCAGGCGACGAAAGAACCCGAGTTGTCCAAATGTGTGGGGGCCTGGGGATCCAAGTGAGGAACAAGAGCACCTTCCCAGCCATGACATTTCCCGAGTCAGTCAGAGGCTGGCAGTCGACCTGGTTCTACTGCCAGGATCAGTCGACGCCGGGGCAGTCGAGTGGACTCCCTCAGTTTACCATGGACCGAGTGAACAAGCCCTCCTCTCTGAAGTTGATTCCGGAGGAGAAAGCCGACGTGAAGATGTTGATGGAGCGCGTAGTATAGTTGGTTCGGGAGGGAGTGACGGGCATGGATCTCCTGGAGGTTTTCCTTAGGCGTCGTATCCAGCCCCTTCAGTTCCGGAGCCATTGCATGTGGTTGTACTGTGGGACTGAGGATGAGACTCGGGTCCATCCAGAAGCAGTCGACGATGCCACTCTGGAAAGGTGGATGGCCGCCGTTACCGGAAACAAGGATAACCCACGCGGAGCCAGAAGGATTCCTCCACTCGACCACCACAGTGATCCAAACAAGGTATGCCTGCTCAGCTCCCCACTGTATTCTTGTCATATTCATTTCTGTTTATACTGCCAATCGGTCGATTGTTCTTTGTCTTGATGTCTATCAGGCCCTCACCGAGCTGTACTCGATGCCCAATGGAGCACAGGCTCCGACTGAGGAGGGTGAAGCGAGTGGGAGCGAGAGCCAGGAGGAGGAGTGGGACTCGGACGTTGCTGAGGATGATGATGACGACGACGACGATGACGGTGATGAAGATGATGCTGAAGACGAGGAAGAAGAGGAGGAGGAGGTCGTACCACCGCGCTCGGAAAGGCGGTCGAAGCTTGTCCACGACCCTGCGACTGAACGTGGCAAGGGGGTTGCGACCGTTGCACAGTCGACCAAGCGCCCTCGGACCACCTCTCCGGCGCCGACTGAAAAGGCGTCGAAGCAGCTCAGGGTGGCTCCGTCAAAGCCGACCAAGCTCCTGCCGAAGATGAAGGTGTCCATTCCTACCATATCAGGGTAATCATGTTGCTTAAGTCTTCTTATTTGTACGAACTTTATCTCTGGCTGGCGCTGGGGTTAGTCGACTGATTCTTTGGAGTTGCAGTGCTGCTACTTCCGAGACCTCAGCCCGGGCTGATGACCATGAGATGGAGGACGCAGCAACCTCAAAACCAGGTACTATACTCTTAACGCCGTTTTTAGTCGACTGACTTATGATCTATAATCCTGATTCTTCTCTGTAGCTCCACCCAATGTTGTTATCACTCTCCCAGATGATGATGAAGATGAGGAACCGCTGAAGCACAGAAGGAGTAGGAAAACGTCTGCCAGCAGGGTGCCCCAGGATGTGACGGCGCCTGAGACTCTGGTTGCGGAGGAGGAGAACACCACTCGACACACTGTGTCCTTCGCAGATCCACTGACGAGTGCTCAGCAGCCCTCCCTCTTCACGACGCACCACGTCCCAGAGGACCAAGCTGGCGCCGCGAAGGAGGCGATACGCCAGGCAGGGATCATGATGGAGCAGTTAAGGACCATCCGGGATGCGAGCCAGGCAGCTTACGACGCCAGTTCCGCCCTTCAAAGCAATGTTCAGGTCAGTAGACCATCGCCTGTTCTGTTAGGATATGCTATCAAAAAAAATTTCTTTCCAACATCTACGGTAGTCATCCACTGGGTGTGTCGATTTAGACTCCGTGTTAGCGGGGGCACACTGAGTGCACCCGCTGGGTGTAGTCCCCAAGGCTAAGGTCGACTGCTGGCAGTCGGCCTTAGGCTTTATAATTTCAGTCTTTCCGTCATTCGACTATGGCGAATGGATTTCGAAAGCCGATCGACTGGTCGACTCTGTCTTCAATAGGATTAGTGGGGGCACGCTGAGTGCACCCACTGGGTGTAGCCTCCGAGGCTAAGGTCGACTGCTGGCAGTCGTCCTTAGGCTTTATAATTTCAGTCTTTCCGTCATTCGACTATGGCGAATTGATTTCGGAAACCTGTCGGCTGGTCGACTCTGTCTTCAATAGGATTAGTGGGGGCACGCTGAGTGCACCCACTGGGTGTAGCCTCCGAGGCTAAGGTCGACTGCTGGCAGTCGTCCTTAGGCTTTATAATTTCAGTCTTTCCGTCATTCGACTATGGCGAATTGATTTCGGAAACCTGTCGACTGGTCGACTCTGTCTTCAATAGGATTAGTGGGGGCACGCTGAGTGCACCCACTGGGTGTAGTCCCCGAGACTGTGGTCGACTGCTTGCAGTCGATTACAGTCTTTTAAAGAATACATCATTTATTTTTTTATTTTTTTTGAGGTCGACTGGTCGACTCTATCTTCGATAGGATTAGTGGGGGCACGCTGAGTGCACCCACTGGGTGTAGTACCCGAGACTACGGTCGAATGCTTGTATTCGGCTGTAGTCTTAGAAACGTGTGATTTTTCCTTTTTCACTCGGAAGTGAATTATATTTGACATTTAGTCGATTGGTTCTTTGCAGAACTCCTGTGATCTTGTGGCTCGCTACTCTGAGCTGGAAAACAAGCACATTCAGCTCGAGCTGAATTTGAAGCTGGTTCAGGAGAATCTGACGAAGGCAAAGGAGGAGACCGAAGGTATGTTTGGTGAGACCTTGACGACTGCTTTTTCCCTTCGTTTGTTTCAAAATCTGATCTTGCTGTAACTTGCAGGTAAGGTAAGGGAGGCCCAACAGAAAAAAGACCTTGAATTAGCTGAGAAGATCAAGCTTGCTGACGAGAAGTTAGCTTCAGTCACCAAGCTTGAACAAGACAATACCAATCTGAAAGCTGCTCTTGGGATCGCCAACAAGGAAGTCAGTCGACTGAAAACTGATAAAGCTGCCCTGACCGACCAAGTCAGTAAGTTGACTAGGAAGAAAAATGATCTGGAGTCCTTCCTGAGTGGTCTTGCCAAGAAGCTGTTCCTTATGCTTGAAGGTAAACCTCTATGCTCGGTAATCATTTCCAATCGTGGCTTTTCCATTCGACCATCGCCTTGACTCGGTGATCGTCCTTGCAGAATTTTGTCAAAACTTTGAAGAAGAAACTAGCCGGCTGGAACCAAACCTTGACCCCGTCACTTCTCCGGTGAACGACGAAGTTGCCATGAATGTTTTCCGACTGGAGTCCCGTGTTGCAGCTATCGTGGACTATCTTGCAAGGCTGAAGGTCGCCACATCTCACATCGACTCGACGCTCTGGCCCGGGGAGACACTTCAGAATGACCTCGAGTCGCTGATGGCTCGCTTGAACACGATCCCTGGTCGAGTGCAGGAGTGGAAAAAGTCCTCGGCTCGGTGCGGTGCAGATGTTGCTCTGTGTCTGGCCCGAGTTCACTGCAAAGATGCGCGAGAAGACAAGCTGGCGGCCCTCCGGGTGGCCAACACCAAGAAACACGACTTCAGGTCCTTTATGGAAACTTTCCTTGCGGCTGCCACTCGGATCACCGATGGGATTGATCTTCATGAGTTTGTTGCACCTTCCAGCCCTCCACAGGAGGGGTAAAAAACTTCTTCTAAGCTCGACGCTTTAAATTTGCCTCGGTGTGCCGAGTGGAATTGTAACCGATAAACCTTAACAGGCTTAGCGCCTGAGCACTTCCGGTTCCTTTAGGTATCGATCCGAACTTGAATTTGTCGTTTGAATAAGATTGCTTTTGGCTCGAAAATGTCTTTTGCAAGCCCAAAGCAAGACGCTTACTGCAGTCGACTTATTCCTTAGTCCGCTTAGGCGAGCACTGGGTTGCAGCTAAGCCCCCGAGTGAGAGGTTTGCTCTTCACTCGGTAGGATTTTGATAACTTAGGCGAGCACAGGGCTGCAGCTAAGCCCCCGAGTGAGAGGTTTGCTCTTCACTCGGTAGGATTTTTATATCTTAGGCGAGCACTGGGCTGCAGCTAAGCCCCCGAGTGAGAGGTTTGCTCTTCACTCGGTGGGATTTTTATATCTTAGGCGAGCACTGGGCTGCAGCTAAGCCCCCGAGTGAGAGGTTTGCTCTTCACTCGGTGGGATTTTGATAACTTGCGCGAGTACTTAGACTGCAGCTAGGCCCCCGAGTGAGAGGTTTGCTCTTCACTCGGTAGGATTTTTATATCTTAGGCGAGCACTGGGCTGCAGCTAAGCCCCCGAGTGAGAGGTTTGCTCTTCACTGGTGGGATTTTTATATCTTAGGCGAGCACTGGGCTGCAGCTAAGCCCCCGAGTGAGAGGTTTGCTCTTCACTCGGTGGGATTTTGATAACTTAAGCGAGTACTTAGACTGCAGCTAAGCCTCCGAGTGGAAGTCTGGCTTACCACTCGGTAGGATTTTCATAACTTAGGCGAGTACTTGGACTGCAGCTAAGCCTCTGAGTGAGAGGTTTGCTCTTCACTCGGTAGGATTTCGATAACTTAGGCGAGTACTTGGACTGCAGCTAAGCCTCCGAGTGAGAGGTTTGCTCTTCACTCGGTAGGATTTTTATACCTTAGGCGAGTACTTGGACTGCAGCTAAGCCCCCGAGTGAGAGGTTTGCTCTTCACTCGGTAGGATTTTTATATCTTAGGCGAGCACTGGGCTGCAGCTAAGCCCCCGAGTGAGAGGTTTGCTCTTCACTCGGTGGGATTTTGATAACTTAGGCGAGTACTTAGACTGCAGCTAAGCCTCCGAGTGGAAGTCTGGCTTACCACTCGGTAGGATTTTCATAACTTAGGCGAGTACTTGGACTGCAGCTAAGCCTCCGAGTGAGAGGTTTGCTCTTCACTCGGTAGGATTTTTATACCTTAGGCGAGTACTTGGACTGCAGCTAAGCCTCCGAGTGGAAGTCTGGCTTATCACTCGGTAGGATTTTTGATAACTTAGGCGAAACGGATTCGCAGCTAAGCCTCCGAGTGGGAGTCTGGCTCACCACTCGGTAGGATTTTTTACAAACTTAGGCGAAACGGATTCGCGGCTAAGTCACCCACTGGGGGGAAATTTCATTGGACAAAGTAAAAAGTGACAAAAATTATGGAGGAACTATGACACTATTACTTTGAGGTCCATGAACTACAGAAGTACTTTATTGCAACTCATCCGAGTGATAAAACTTAAGTGTAAAATGGGCGGAGAAGTTCCGCGTTCCAAGCTCGGGGCTCGTCGATATTATGCTTGACGTTATAGAGACGGTACGCCCCGTTGTGGAGAACTTTGGTGACGATGAAGGGTCCTTCCCAAGAAGGAGCAAGCTTGTGTTGTTTCTTCTGATCCACTCGGAGAACTAAATCTCCTTCTTGGAAGGCTCGACCTTTCACATTTCTGGCGTGGAAACGACACAAATCTTGTTGGTAGATGGTCGACCGGATCAGAGCCATCTCCCTTTCTTCCTCTAAAAGGTCGACTGCGTCTTGCCGCGCTTGTTCAGCTTCTGCTTCGTTGTAGATTTCAACTCGAGGAGCATTGTGGAGAAGATCACTCGGCAAGACTGCTTCAGCTCCGTAGACCAAGAAGGATGGAGTTCTTCCGGTCGACCGATTAGGTGTGGTCCTCAGTCCCCAAAGCACCGAGGGAAGTTCGTCGACCCAAGCTCTAGCTGCATGCTTGAGATCACGCATCAGTCGGGGTTTCAGTCCCTTGAGAATCAGGCCATTGGCTCGCTCTGCTTGTCCATTCGACTGCGGATGAGCGACTGAAGCGTAGTCGACTCGTGTGCCTTGAGAATTACAGAAATCTCTGAATTCCTCCGAGTCAAAGTTCGACCCATTATCCGTAATGATGCTGTGCGGGACTCCATATCTGAATATTAGTTCTCTGATGAAGCTAACAGCAGCACCGGCGTCAAGGTTCTTGATTGGTTTAGCCTCGATCCACTTGGTGAACTTGTCGACTGCCACCAGTACATGCGTGAAGCCACTTCGCCCTGTTCTCAAAGGACCGACCATGTCCAACCCCCATACTGCGAAAGGCCAGACGAGTGGAATGGTCTTCAGGGCTGATGCAGGCTTGTGCGACATATTCGAGTAGAACTGACATCCCTCGCACTTATCCACTATCTCCTTTGCCATCTCATTTGCCTTTGGCCAGTAAAATCCGGCTCGGTATGCTTTGGCCACGATGGTCCGAGAGGACGCATGATGGCCACAGGTCCCCGAGTGGATATCATTGAGGATGAGTCGACCTTCTTCTGGTGTTATGCACTTCTGACCAACTCCAGTCGCGCTTTCTCTGTATAATTGTCCTTTGATTACGGTAAAGGCCTTAGATCGACGGACGATCTGTCGAGCCTCTTCCTCATCCTCCGGAAGCTCTTTTCTCAGGATATACGCGATATATGGAACTGTCCAGTCGGGAATGACCACCAAGACCTCCATGATCAAGTCGACCACCGCTGGGACTTCAACCTCAGTCGGATATGTGGCACTCTTGGGCTGTGGAGCTTCTTCGGTGAAAGGATCTTCTTTGACTGACGGAGTGTGTATATGCTCCAAGAACACACCACTCGGAATGGCTTCTCTCTTGGAACCTATCTTTGCTAGATCATCAGCTGCTTGATTTTTCAGTCGGGGTATATGATGGAGCTCCAACCCCTCGAACTTCTTTTCCAGCTTCCTCACTGCACTGCAGTATCCAGTCATGGCTGGGCTTCTCACGTCCCACTCCTTCATCACTTGGTTGACCACTAAATCCGAGTCGCCATAAACCATCAGGCGACGGACGCCGAGTGAAATGGCCATGCGCAACCCATATAAGAGGGCCTCATATTCTGCCTCATTGTTGGAGGAATCAAAGTGAATCTGGAGCACATATCTGAGCTTATCTCCTCTGGGGGAAACCAGGACAACCCCAGCACCGGAACCATTCAACATCTTAGAGCCGTCAAAGAACATGGTCCAATGCTCCGAGTGAACTTCAGTCGGCTGCTGCTGTTCAATCCACTCGGCGAGGAAATCTGCTATTGCCTGGGACTTAATGGCTTTCTTTGCCTCAAACTTGATATCAAGGGGAAGAAGTTCAATCGCCCATTTAGCCACTCGACCAGTTGCATCTCTGTTGTGCAAAATCTCTGATAGTGGAGCGTCGCTGACGACTGTGATGGAATGATCAGAGAAATAATGAGCAACCTTCTTTGTGGTCATGTATATTCCATACACAAGCTTCTGATAATGAGGATATCTCTGCTTGGATGGAGTCAAGACTTCAGACAAATAATACACTGGGCGCTGAACTTTGAGAGCTTTTCCTTCTTCTTCCCGCTCGACAGTAAGCACAGTACTGACGACTTGTCCTGTGGCTGCGATATAGAGCAACAGAGGCTCTTTGCTGATTGGAGCAGCAAGCACCGGCTGGGTGGAGAGCAGAGCTTTTAGCTCGGCAAATGCTGCATCAGCTTCTGGAGTCCACTCGAACTTGTCTGCCTTCTTCATCAGTCGGTAAAGAGGCAATGCCTTTTCACCGAGTCGTGAGATGAATCGACTTAATGCGGCCAAGCATCCAGTAAGCTTCTGGACATCGTGCACTCGCACAGGGCGTTTCATTCGGAGAATAGTGCCGATCTTCTCTGGATTAGCGTCGATTCCTCATTCGGAAACGAGAAAACCGAGTAACTTGCCACCAGGAACTCCAAATGTGCACTTTGATGGATTGAGCTTGATATCATACCTTCTGAGGTTGGCAAATGTTTCGGCGAGGTCAGCGAGCAGGTCGGAAACTTTTCGTGACTTGACGACGATATCATCCATATACGCTTCCACATTCTGACTGATTTGAGTGAGAAGACACTTCTGAATCATTCGCATAAATGTGGCTCCGGCATTCTTGAGGCCGAATGGCATGGTGATATAGCAGAAGCACCCGAATGGAGTGATGAAAGCTGTTTTTACCTCGTCGGGTCCGTACAGACGGATCTGGTGGTACCCAGAGTAGGCGTCTAGAAAAGACAGTCTCTCGCATCCCGCGGTCGAGTCAACAATTTGATCTATGCGAGGGAGAGGAAAATGATCTTTCGGGCAGGCCCGGTTGATGTGCTTGAAATCAATGCACATTCGGAGTGATTTGTCCTTCTTAGGAACCATGACGACATTAGCGAGCCACTCGGAGTGGTATATCTCTCGGATAAATCCTGCCGCCAACAGTCGAGCCACTTCCTCACCAATGGCTTTTCTCTTCTGGACGGCGGACCGCCGAAGATGCTCTTTGACTGGTTTTGCAGATGAGTCGACTCTTAGGCGATGCTCAGCCACTCCCCTGGGAACACCTGGCATGTCAGCGGGCTTCCATGCAAAAATGTCCCAGTTCTCACGGAGGAACTGGATGAGCGCTTCTTCCTATTTCGGGTCGAGGCGCCAACTGTCGTGGTTCTAAGTCTGACAGTAGAGTGGGGGGTAGGTATGGAGAGGCAAGGTCCTAGCTATGGAGAGGTTGTAAACACAAGAGATGTACGAGTTCAGGCCCTTCTCGGAGGAAGTAAAAGCCCTACGTCTCGGAGCCCGGAGGCGGTCGAGTGGATTATGTGTATATGAGTTACAGGATGCCGAACCCTTCTGCCTGTGGAGGGGGGTGGCTTATATAGAGTGCGCCAGGACCCCAGCCAGCCCACGTAATGAAGGGTTTAAGGGACATTAAGTCCGGGACGTTACTGGTAACGTCCCACATAAAGTGTCTTAACTACCATAAAGTCTACTTAACTACAGGCCGTTGCAGTGCAGAGTGCCTTTTGAACTCCTGGTAGTCGAGTGAGTCTTCGTGGTCGAGTCCTTCAAGTCAGTCGAGTGAGTCCCTCGTTGGTCGACTGGAAGGTGACCTCTTCTAAGGGTGTCCTTGGGCAGGGTACTTAGATCAGGTCTGTGACCCTACCCTAGGTACATGACTCCATCACAAGACCCAATCCTAAGCCTAGCACAAAGATCGTGTAGTTCGTATGCTAAAGCTTTTCTAATGTCAAGTATCATTTCCTTAGACCATGAGATTGTGCAACTCCCGGATACCGAAGGAATACTTTGGGTGTGCCAAACGTCACAACGTAACTGGGTGGCTATAAAGGTACACTACAGGTATCTCCGAAAGTGTCTGTTGGGTTGGCACGAATCGAGACTGGGATTTGTCACTCCGTGTAAACGGAGAGGTATCTCTGGGCCCACTCGGTAGGACATCATCATAATGTGCACAATGTGACCAAGGAGTTGATCACGGGATGATGTGTTACGGAACGAGTAAAAGAGACTTGCCGGTAACGAGATTGAACAAGGTATCGGGATACCGATGATCGAATCTCGGGCAAGTACAATACCGCTAGACAAAGGGAATTGTATACGGGATTGATCGAATCCTCGACATCATGGTTCATCCGATGAGATCATCGTGGAACATGTGGGAACCAACATGGGTATCCAGATCCCGCTGTTGGTTATTGACCGGAGAACGTCTCAGTCATGTCTGCATGGTTCCCGAACCCGTAGGGTCTACACACTTAAGGTTCGATGACGCTAGGGTTATAAAGGAAGTTTGTATGTGGTTACCGAATGTTGTTCGGAGTCCCGGATGAGATCCCGGACGTCACAAGGAGTTCCGGAATGGTCCAGAGGTAAAGATTTATATATGGGAAGTCCTGTTTTGGTCACCGAAAAAGTTTCGGGTTTTATCGGTAACGTATCGGGACCACCGGGAGGGTCCCGGGGGTCCACCAAGTGGGGCCAACAGCCCCGGAGGCTTGAATGGGCCAAGAGTGGGAAGGGACCAGCCCCTGAGTGGGCTGGTGCGCCTCCCACAAGGCCCAAGGCGCAGCTAGGAGGAGAAGGGGGAAACCCTAGGCGCAGATGGGCCTAAGGCCCACCCTAGGGCGCGCCCCCTTCTCCCCCTCTTGGCCGCCCCCCCCTCCATCCCATCTAGGGCTGCCGCCCCCCTAGGGGTGGGAACCCTAGAGGGGGCGCACCCTCCTCCCCTTCTCCTATAAATAGTGGGGGTTTTGGGCTGCCCATGACACACACGATTTGATCTCTCCCTGGCGCAGCCCTACCTCTCTCCTCCTCGTCTCTTGCGTGCTTGGCGAAGCCCTGCTGGAGTACCACGCTCCTCCACCACCACCACGCCGTTGTGCTGCTGCTGGATGGAGTCTTCCTCAACCTCTCCCTCTCTCCTTGCTGGATCAAGGCATGGGAGACGTCACCGGGCTGTACGTGTGTTGAACGCGGAGGTGCCGTCCATTCGGCACTAGGATCTCCGGTGATTTGGATCACGACGAGTACGACTCCTTCAACCCCGTTCTCTTGAACGCTTCCGCATAGCGATCTACAAGGGTATGTAGATGCACTCTCCTTCCCCTCGTTGCTGGTTTCTCCATAGATAGATCTTGGTGGCACGTAGGAAAATTTTGAATTTCTGCTACGTTCCCAACAAAGTTGGGTTTAGAATGTGCAGTTGGGGGGTTAAGGCTCAAAATTGTGCATTGTTCAATTGCTTAATCTAAGGAGGAGGAATGCCCAACCGTATTGTTTGCTTATTTCATAGTTTGAAATTACACATTTCTATTTGTTCGTGATTTACGCCTACAAATGTGAAGTCTGATAGTTTAAATATTTTGAGATAGATAGCCTAAAAAAATATTTTGAGATAGAAATCACATGTAATTATTTATATAACTTTGATTTCTATAAATGAAGCCTAAAATTGCAAATATTTTTGTGCAAACTTAAGTTTAGAACTATGTGATTTTAGTGGTACAATTTGAGGCCCAAAATTGCACATAAAAAGGCACACATTTTTTTTAAAACATGGCAAAAGATTTACCAATTTTATTGATTAACGTAGAAGATTTAGAGGTCAAGGCCCAATGACAAAATTATAACAATCACTCTCGCAACATTACATTACGCAAATGCAAGGCCCCAAAGTAATATATCCTCTTTGTTCCTAGCGACAATGACTCCAACCGAAACGACAATGTTGCAGAAGACCCACACATTCCTCTTCTTCCAAAACTCCCAAGAAATAAGCAACATCAAGGAAACACGCGGCCTTTACGATTGGTCTTCTTGGAAGTGTTGTCGCTCCACCACACTTTAACAGTATGGTGTCACCCCAATTGAAAGGGTGCACATCATGGCGGCTGAACCCAGTTTTTATCATGTCCCGGGCTCTGACAGTAACGACATTGAAAAAGAAGACATGTCGTCGATTCTTGGACCTACTTGCAAAGGGGGCATAAGTGGCAGTTAGGCCACCTAGGACGTTGAAGTCTGCCAGTCGTCCAAATCCCGTTGTTAATTACAAGCCACGTGAAGAACTTGCATTTATGGGGCGCTCAAATCTGCCATGTATTGAATGGATTAAGTCAGGACTAACATAAATTATGTGGAGAGAACACAAATATCCCGAGTTGATCGTTCAAAACCAAATCTCGAATGGAATAAGTCAGGACCAGCATAATTTCTCTGGGAAAATAAACAATGGATCCGTTAGGAATGTCACTCTATATTTGATCGAGATTGCTAAAGCTTGAAATTGAAAAAATGTCGCTTTTGTGCAATTTTGCTTTATAATGTGCAATTTCGAGTGTTTGCACATTTTAAAAGCCTGAAATAGCACATTACTGCTTTCTGTAATCTTAGCTTGAAACTGCAAATATTTTTCGATGTAACTTTATGTTTAAAACTTTGTACTTACATGTAATTGCAGTTTGAAGCCTAAAATTGCACACTGAAAAGGTACAACTTCGTACTTATGTAGAAAAAAACATTTATGAATTTTTTATTTTTGTATTTGGCTTTTACATTTGTCTAAGTATTAGATGTGTTTGGGGAGCACATAAATACTTAAGGGTGATAAAAAGTAAAATTGCATGATGTACTCAACTTCCTGAGCAAACGCTCCCAGATTTGAACGTTGGCCACAATCTAGCATTGAGACAACATTTCTTCCGGTTTCCCTAAAGAGAAACCTATACTTTATATATTTATGATTAAAAATATGAATTCTTTTTTGACTAACTACAAATGTGAAATTAGTTGGGTACACATTCTGAAATGTATATTTTAACGTGATTCTTAATCTAGTGATTGGGTAGTCAACGCATTTATAAAATTGCACACGGTTTGTTTTTTATGCAATTATGGTTTTAGAACTGTGCAATTGGATACTTTCCACGTAACCCTTAGATTACGCAAATCACCATTCTTTTTGTTCAGTTTGGGGTTTAAAATGTG
>NC_041384.1:634981416-634982317 GCF_002162155.2 Triticum dicoccoides | reverse complement strand
AAAGCTCGAAATTGCACATTCCTGCGTTGCGTAATCTAAGGGTTAGGAATGGCCAGCCGTTTGTTTGCATATTTCGTTCCAAAATACACATTTTTGTTTGTTCGTGACTTAGTTATAACACTTTACATATTTTGCGCCAGAAATCACGCGTAATTATTTTATATGATTTTGGTTTCGAGAAATGAGGCCTAAAATTGCAAATATTTTGTGCAATTTTAGGTTGAAAAAACTGTGTGATTTCTCAGCGGTACATTTCGAAGCCCAAAACTGCACATAAAAAGGCATATCTTCGTGCTTATCTAGCAAAAATCAATATACAAGTTTGTATTCGGCCCTTTACATTTGCCTAACTATTAGATTTGTTTATGGAGATCACATCAAGATTTAATTGTGAGAAAAAGTAAATCGACTAATATACTCAACTTCCCACATTTGGCCGCTGGCCACAATCTAGCATTGGCGCGACATTTCTTCAGTTTCTCCCCAAAGAGAAGCCCCAAAAAGATAGACGTACCCTCGCTGCTTAATCTAGGCGGACAGGGAAACAGTGGTGTAAAAAGCCATTTCCCAGCCACACCACACCATGCTCAGCCCCTTCCGGAAACCCAGCAAAGCGGAGGAGGCCACCAGCACGCCCGCCCGCGCACACAAGGCCTGCCCGCCCCCGCACGGACAACGGGACAGGGCATACAAGCCGAGCCATCGCGCGCGGGAGCAGAGCAGAGGACACACGACCCAGCAAAGCGGGCAGGGCTGCCATGGCCGTGCCGCTGCCTCACCTCCCCAACCTCATCATCGCCCTTCTCCCCCTCCTGTAGACACCCATCATTGCACTCCACTCCCCCACCCCGATCGTGTCGTCGTGTCCCCAGCTCCCGCCCCCCTCTCCCACTCCCCCCTC
>NC_041384.1:634955443-634981228 GCF_002162155.2 Triticum dicoccoides | reverse complement strand
CCGGCTTCCTCCAGCTCGGCCCCGACCTCACCGCCACCGCACAGTACCGCTGCAGAGCCATGGTGAACGCCTTCTTCGCGACCCTGGCGCGGGGGCTGGACGACCTGAGCGGCGCGGGCGGGCTGTCGTCGCTGCCGGCGCTGTTGCGTGCGGCCGCGCTGCTCAGGGGCCTGCACTCGCAGCTCATGGTGCTCGTCGGCCAGCTCCACCTGCCGCCCGGCGGCCGGTGGCTGGACGAGTACATGGACGAGACGGCCCGCCTCTGGGACGCCTGCCTCGCCGTCAAGCTCGGCCTCGCCGCCGTCGAGCGCTACTGCGCCGCGGCTTCCTGCGCGGCCGCCGCCCTCGACGACTGGCTCCAGGACCCCTCCCCCCTCTCCACCCGCCAGGTTGGTCCCGGCCGCTCCTTCGCTTTATTCCAACATCCTCTGCGCGCGAGCAGCGCGGCGGCAATCATGATCTCTCTTTCGAAGAAAAGAATAGTGATCATGCATGATCATGTCGCCGCCTTTTCTTTCTTCTCTCCAACTTCTTTCTCTGCACTGTGCGATTCAGTCCTCTGTCTCGTGTGTCTGCCATCGCCAATTGTTTTGCTTATTTTTGCTCTGTTTCCTGAACTCTTCCGTTCTGATCGTGCATTGGCGGCACCAGGTGATGCGGGCGATCTCGGCGTCGAGGAGGGAGGCCATGGCGGCGGAGGAGGAGAACCGGGCGCTGTCCGAGTCGAGGATCGCGCCGCTGTCGCTGCAGCTGGACGAGCGGCGCGCGGCCGACGCGAGGCTCAGCGGCTTCAACGGCTTCCGCGGGCTGCTCTACGCGCTGCACAACGCCAGCTCCCTCCTCCTGCTCATCCTGGCCGGCGGCGCCGTCGCGGGGTCCCCGCGCTCGCCCTCCGACGGCGGCGCGGACACCAACGACGACGGGTTCATGTCCTCCATCGCGACGCTGCAGAAGCGGATGGCGGAGGAGGCCGCGGGCGACGACGGCGGCGACGGCGCGCCGGGGATGATCCGGATGCAGGAGCTGCGGCGCGCGCGGGCGGCGGCGGAGGCGGCGCGGGAGGAGGTGGAGCGCGCGGCGGCGGCGGGCGGCAAGTGCGCTGTCCTTGACGGCGCGGTGAAGGACAAGGCCGGGGAGCTGAAGGCGTGGCTGGAGGTGCTCCGCGCCGGCACGGACGGGCTGGCGTGCCAGCTGGACGACTTCCTGGACGACATCGTGGAGGGCCGCAAGGAGCTCTCCGACCTCTGCAGCCACTGACGGCCGAGCCGATCAACTCCATGGATGAAATGATGGTGGTTCCTGCCGCCTGCTTGCCTGGCGGCAACGCGTGGTGGTGGTGGTGGTGGTGGTGTACAAGTAAAGCAATGCTGCTCCGGCCCATAAGTGGCGGCAGTACGTAGTCGTAGGCGTCTTTTGCAGTGCCGGTCTGGTCTGGGGATCGGAGAGTGGAGTGGAGTGTGGCAGCGTTTTGGTCAGGTCATCATGTCGTTGCTCTGCTACTTCCTTCCTTTCTTGCTGGCTGCTGTACCCTGTACGTACGTACGTGCTACGCTGTGCTGTGCTGTGTGTGTCCCTCAGACTCTGCCATGCAAGTAGAGCATGCGTACCACTACCAGATGAGAGAGATGGCTGCAAGGAAAGGCTAGTTTGTACTGTTTGTGTGCAGGCAGCGCGGCTTGAGCGAGCGAGAGGAGAATATAGGTGAACTTTTCTTCCCCTCTTTGCACTTTTGAACCCAACAACTTCCCCTCGCCCGCGGCTTCGGCTTCAAGCGTGTTCCCGCCTTGCGCCTCACAGCTTCGGCTCCAAGGGAGCACGAGGGCATCTGCACGAAAGCTACGTCTACCAAACAAACGGAGACTAATCCGGCCGGCCAGGATGTTAACAATGTCTCATGTTCATACCACAAGTAGTAGCAAAACTTAACCGCGACGAGAAGCTGCTACTGCTGGTTGGAGTGGGGACTAATCCGGCCTCATGATGTTAATGTCTCATGTTCATACTGCAACTGGCTTCAGTAGTTCAGCCTAAGACCCTAATCAATGGCCGTGTGCTGATCAGTGAGCTGATGGTGCCGCCACGCCAACCTCGATCAGGTGTGTGTGTGTGTGTGTGTGTCAAGTCACGTCTCACCAACTCAATGTGTCCGCCACTAACAGCGGCAGAGCCTCGTTAATCAACCCCCTCATGTGCGGCATCCATCCGTTGCCGACAAAAGCCGAAGCTACCATGCGTTTCTCACTTTCCATTTCGCGCTACGCAAGTAGAGTAGCGCATCCCTTATCAGAAAGGCACGCTCGAAAGCAGAGCCGCTATATACGAAACGCCAAAATCGCTCTTTCCATCCCTCGCTGAATTGTAACTGTTCTGATCCCCCAGTGAACAAGCACGGGCTAGTGGTGACGGAAATTGTAGTCATCAAGGACTCTCCACTACGGGATGTGAACATCTCTGACGGACTCCTGTCTCCCTCCCTCCGGGCTCCGGTCGGCTGGCTGGCCTATGGCGTTTGTCTGGCTCGACGGACACAGCGTGGGGTAAAATTTCGTGTTTTGATCTTTTTCTAAAATTTATTCAAGATATGACTCTAGGTTGAAAAAAATTCGAGATCTGACCCTTTTGCTACAGCCAGAGTCTATGACGGTAGGGTCTAACAGCCTACCATCAGGGACTTTGGTGGTAGGCACGAGCACGCACTGTGTTTAATACTTAGGAGATTTTTGACGGTAGGGCATGCAACCCTACCATCAGGGTCCTTGGCGGTAGGCTGTTAGAGCATCTCCAATAGCTTGTCTATATGGATGCCTATACTCGTTTTTCACGACGTGACCCCAAAACAGGCGTCCAACAGCTTGTCTATATGATCGTCCAAATATACACATCCTCTATATCGACCTCGACAATGTGCACGCTTGGACAATGTGAAGGCGTTGTCTAAACTCAGCCGCAGTCATGATTTCTTCCTCTCCCCAGTGACGGCCCACCTGTCATAGTCCCTGTATATAAACATTCTGATGCAAAACTGGACGTGTATATGAAAGAAACCTTTTAGACCATTGTCTACAAATATACACATGTTATTAGAGATGCTCTTATATCCAACCGCATGGTCTCTGACGGTAGTAAAAGGGTCAGATCTCGAAAAAAAATTAAATTAGAGTCAGATCTCAAATAGATTTGAAAAAAAGGTCAAAACACGAAATTTAGCCACAGCGTGGAGACGATTAAAGCGTCTGTGCAAGGGGCAGCTGGAAGCTGCGCTGCTTTCTGCCGCGCATTCAACGCGAAGCTCGCGCACAGAGGACGGGACCCTTCTTCCTTCCCGCTCTCGTTGATCGAGCATCATTTCACCGGGGAAAAAGGGAGGGGGGAGCAGACGATGGATGGATGCGGTGTCCATGGATCCGCGACAAAGCGACTGGCCGACGCGATTGCTGCCAAATCATGGCCAGAAAGGGGCGTACCATCGTGCTCGAGCCTGGGGGCGCCGGTCAAGACACGAGATGATGACGCTGGGCCTAATAGCGGGACGAGACGGGACCGCCCCCTAAGCTGCAGCTGCTGCAGCGCGACCATGTTTTCGTGATGGTTTGAGAGAGAGAGAGAGTAGTGGAGGCTCGGCGACAGCAAATTGTTTTGATATATATTCGTCTCATAGGTCAAACTTGAATCTCTTTTTTTGGTTCGAACAGACACGGCGAACCATGCGCATTTAAGGAAGTGCCAGTTGGCTTGCTAGTAGTAGTGTCGCTGCTGTTGGTGGGCAGTAAGGGCATCTTCAATAGTTTGTATGTTAGCTTGTTGGTAAAATATGCCATATCATCAATCAACACCTTAACATACAACAACTCCAATGGGTTGTATCTAGTTTGCCCAATAGGATGTGAGATAATAAATGGGATGCTCTCTCATTCTACATTGGAGCTTGTGCAATGGGTGTTGGTTCATGTACATATAACCTTCCTTCTTTCCTTATTTATTGTATGACACATCATCAAAAATCCTATGTGGCAAACTCTACCAACAACTATCTTACGACCATTGGAGATGCCCTAAAACGTTTCGTAAGAGGGACAACACCTACTACTGGAAGTAGCAAATGTGAGCCCCTGTACGTCCACGGTCAGCACCTGGCAGGTCCCCATTTCTCCGCATCCACTACCATACTCTCCATATCTCAATACCCAAATCTAGGGAAATCCATGCACGACGATCATACAACGCAAATTCATGTATCGAGTCTTGGTCGGGGCGTTCCGTCAAACATGTCGCGGGCATGCTTAGAACCGGCATTGACCCACAACGCATTTGCAGCTGCGGCGAGTCTGCAATCATGGACGCGTCTGGGATGGCTTGTGAGAAGCTCAAATCCAGGATGCCCGGCCACTGGAAGGGCGGAACAGAGTCGGGCTCCGTCGACAAGTTGTTCATCCCCACGGGCACAACATCTAGATTGGTGGCTGTCACGGCAAAGTCCACGTCCTCGGCAGCGAGAATGAAGGGCACCTCAAGATCAGTCGCCTCCGACGGCCCTCCTTGCACGCAAGGTTCTTCGCCTTGCAAGGAGCCCCCAGGCCAGGGAGGCCAACCGATTCCGCCGAGGCATCATCCGTGGCCATGGCGGCAGACAAGATTGTCGGCAACGACATAGGCAACAGGGACAAGGACGATGAGCAAGGAGGAAGTGCGTGGCTGCACGGAGGCGATAATGGAGGACAGGGGTCGAAGAGGAGGAAAAGTCAATTTTGAGAGGATTTGGAATGGATCCGGCTTGTCGGAGCCGACATGGGCGGGCGTGTCAAGGCGCGCCCAGGCGTCCCCGTATCTGTCCAGGTATGGGTCGGGTATAGGGAATGCCGGTCAATCCAAACGTTTGGACCAGATTTGCAATGTCATGCTGGGTGTGTTATTTTTGTCCGGTACGTGACCAGATAGACTGACCTGAACAGATGTTTGGGGCCGGCATGAGGTCCAGTTGTAGATGCTCTAAGGCAGGCAATCAGAACATGCTACATGCAAACCAAGCCTACGGTACCTCTTGTCCCTACACGACAAATATCAAATATATTTTCAGATAGCATTCTGTTGATCATGGAACGACACAGTAGAAAAGCAGAGTGAATAGCCTTCCACAGCAAGTTGGAACACTTAAACGGTTTCAGCAAGTAGCACAACCCAGTATAGAAGTTCAGCAAATTTCATCGTGTAGTTAAATGAGCTAAAATATTTTTGGCTCATTCAGTCCAGACTCTGAGCCGAGAACACAACAGGTTCCAAAAACCCGACAAGTATACGTTTTACGAGCAAAATGTTAGCATAAGAAAGCTTTTGGTAAATCATTGAACAACAAAGTAAAAATGCTCCCTAAATAACCTTTCATCCACAAACAGCTGACGGTTAAGTTAAAAGTTAAAACACTCAAATGGTTCCATCCACGAACAGCTGATGCTTAGGTTAAAAACAATCGATAAATAACCTTTCATCCACAAACAGCTGATGGTTAAGTTAAAACATTCAAATGGTTTCAGCATATAGCACATCCAATATAAAACGATCGCTAAATAACCTTTCATCCACGAACAGCTGACATTTAAGTTAAAACACTCAAATGGTTCCAGAAGATAGCACACCCAGTATAAAACAACACAGGCTCGCTAAATAATCTTCCATCCACGAACAACTGACAGTTAATTAAGTTAAAACACTCAAATGGTTCCAGAAGATAGAACACCCAGTATAAAACGACACAGGCTCGCTAAATAACTTTTCATCCACAAAGTTCAAACTTGAAACACTCAAAAGGACCCAGAAGATGTCTCACCCTAGTATAAAAGCTCAGCGAGTTTCATGGAATAATTAATCAAGCTAAACTATTTGTCTGGACTATGAGCCTATTAACACTTCAGGTTCCAAAAACGCGACAAAACATACAATATAAGAACTCATTACGTGAAGATTCACTACATACATAAATCATAAAAGGACTTTAGGGTATAGACCTGTACATGATTGCTTGAGAGTCAAAGAGTCGAAACCAATTTCCAACTAAAAAATCGTTTCCTACACTGTTGCTGTTGAGAGCAACAACTTCCCATTTTGTGTGAACAGCCTGATAACGAAATAGTTGCTATTTGCTGATAAATCTGGACAATCCCCAAGAAGATGTAATATATATGCAGAGTCATACATCAAAACCTGGCATCGCAAACTGTGATGCGAAAGCCTCAACCTGATTACCGAGCTCTATAATGTCCTTATTGTTCTCCAGGCCTCTTAGAAATTCCTTCTGGACTTTTCCGTGTTGTTTCAGAACACTACCAGCTATCTGTGTCGCCCTGATGAGGAAGTCTGCGATCACCTCGAAGTCATCTTCTAGGCAACCTCTAGTAGTCATTGCAGGTGTTCCTGCAGCATACAGCCCCATGATGATAAGTAGCAGGCAAATACTTTACTTTCTGTTCACATACACAAACAAACAGAAGACGGTAAACAAAATGACATGTTATAAGAACTAACCAATACGCACGCCACCGGGAGATATTGAGCCATTATCCCCATATATCGGTGTCTTATTTATAGAGATGTGGCACAGCTCACAGACCTTCTCAAAGTTCTTCCCTGTCAAAACGATGGAGAACAACTTTATAAGCCACATGCATCACCACTTCACAGAAAACATTTACAAGAGAAAAAAAAATTATACTAACTCCGTTTCTAAATACAAGTCTTTTTAGAGATTTCAATATGGATTACATAAGCATGTATATAGACATACTTTAGACGGCAGATTCACTCGTTTTGCTCCGTATGTAGTCCATATTGGAATTTCTAAAAAGAGTTATATCGGAGGGAGTACATTACTTTGAAAACTAACAATGATGCCTAATACTATACATTATTATTTGAATATTTGCTGAACTGTAAACCACATAACCAATTTATTTTCTGACTTATTGTCCATATAGTCAATATGAAACCGATTTTGCATCTCTTAAAAGACAATTAAGGGAATACTTGATACATTGCAATAACAAAGTAAGAAAACAAGTATGCTACAAAGTGGAAGATAGAATTATACCGGTCAAGCCAAAAGTTCTGAGGTCCCAAAGCACCAAGTGATTATCAGTGCCACCAGTAACCAATCTGCATTTTCTTCTGAGCAAGGCCGATGCCAAAGCTTGAGCATTTTTCTTAACTTGTTGAATGTATGCTTTATATTCAGGCGTCGCAACTTGCTTCAGCGTTATCGCTAAAGCAGCAATATGGTTATTATGCGGCCCTCCTTGCAGTGAAGGGAATACAGCGAAATTTATCTTATCCTCAAAATCATAATCATTTTCATCCCCTTGAGAAAAAGATCCACCTCGCTTCCTCATATTCTTCCCTTTCCTAAAAAATATTATTCCACCTCTAGGACCCCTTAGGTTCTTGTGAGTAGTTGAGGTAACAACGTCACAGTAGTCGAATGGACTGCGACATTCCTGTGAAAGCAATAAGAAATAGCTATCAGCAGACAGTAGTACTCAGCTAGCGGCAAAGTGTGACATAAGTTCAGAAAACAGCAACAACGGAACCTTTTACTATGATGTGAACATCAAATAGTGGAACTAATGCCTAGATTAAGCAGTAGAAACAATTCAGAAAATCTGTCAGAAGGTGGGTGTTCATAGGTAACAAAAAACGTGAAAGTGCAAGAAACAGCACAGGAGCAAGAATAAATGTTTTACTTGCGTTCAGCATGACAACATCACCAATATGAACATTTATCACTTGCGAACAGAATTCTTTCAGTTGAAAATAAGTTTTAATGGTGTTGTTATACAACTCAAGTGAGGTGGTTATTATGGTCTATTCTAACAACAATATCAAGTCAAATATGCTCATAAGAAGAATTACCACATAGTATTTGTATAACCATCAGGAATGAGCTAATTAAGAAATGATGCAATCATAAATGAGATGGCACACCAGAAAATATGCTTGTCACTTGTAATTACTCTCTTTGTTGTAACATGTGTTATAAGGGACAGGCGATTTTGTAGCTACAGCCTTAGATTAAGTTACAACTATGCCATGATAAACAATACAATATGTCAGGCATGAATGACCATGACAGAGAACTCCAAAGGCTCCTAATTACTTGTCATTTGAATTCATTTACATCATCATTCCTGAATTTGCACAAACCAAACAAATCAAGAACAAAGGCCCTACAAAATGAATCCTTCAATTTGAATTAATGCATTGGCCAAACAAATTCAAATGTTAGCTGATCTATACTGGACGCGCAAACATAACCAAATAATATTACCTCACACCTTGCTACAAAAAGCTATGCTAATCAATGTAAGCAATGCACATGTTCACTGGACTACAAATACATGATAACAGAAACGAGGAGATAACCTTTGAAATGGGACATTATCAAAGCACAAGGATAAACAATAGCTTTGCCATACGGACATGCAGCATGAGGTAATGCAAATGATGCAATCACAGGTTAACAACTGGTTTTCCCAGCTATAGTTATTGTGAGAGCAACCCATTGTGCATTTAGAACACAATATGCAACCAAACTATCACCCTGAGATAACTAAACAAATGTGCCTTGACAGAAGTTAATGTACCTTCGCTGCAACAAGTCCGCTAATATGCGCCATGTCGCACATGAGCACTGCGCCACACTTGTCAGCTATCAGCCTCATCCGTGCAAAGTCCCACTCCCTGGGGTAGGAACTCCCACCACAGATAAGAATCTTTGGGTGGAAATCCATTGCCCGGTCCTCAAGCTTGTCATAATCAATATAGCCAGTCTGTGGATTCACCTTGTATGACAAGCTCTCAAAGAATATCGAGGCGCCAGATACCTTCTTACCACTAGGCGTGTAATACCCGTGGCTGACATGGCCACCGGACGGCGGCTCAAGGCCCATGATACGGTCATTGGGTAGGAGAAGCCCTGTGTAGACCGCCAGGTTCGCGGAGGTGCATGAGTAGGGCTGGACATTGACACCCCAGCAGGCCGGGTCGAGACCGAAGGCGGTGCAGGCGCGCTCATGGCAGAGCCGCTCGATGGCGTCGATGTGCTGGTTCCCGCCGTAGTAGCGAGCGCCCGGGTGCCCCTCGGAGTACTTGTTGGTGAGGTGGCTGCCGAGGGCGTCGAGCACGGCGCGGCAGACGAAGTTCTCCGAGGCGATGAGCTCGATGCCGCGCACCTGGCGCTCCCTCTCGCGCTCCATGAGCGCGTGCACGTCCGGGTCGGCCTCCGCGAGCGGCTGGTTCCCCCACGCGCGGACCGCGCTGCGCCGCGCCTCCAGATCCGCGCCCGACGCCTGGCGCTTCGCGGGGCGCATGGCCGCCGCGGACGAGGACGAGCAGGAGGAGGTCTCCCCTCCCCCTCCGCCGCCGTAGAGCCCGCGGCGCGGGCGCTTGACGCAGAGCGAGTGGCCGAGGAGCGAGAAGTGCTGGTCGGCGCTCTCGTCGTTCCCGTCCTCGCCGTCGCCGCCGCCCCCGACGCTGCCCTCCGTCTTGACGTCGTCCGAGTCGTCGAACAGCCGCAGCGGCGTGGCGGCGCGCGCGTGCACGCGCGCATGGGCGTGGGCGTGCGGGTGGAGCCCGAGCGAGAGGTCCGACGACTCTGGCCGCGAGAGATCCATGCCTTCCTCCGAAATCCTCCCCAAATCGCCTCGCGCAGAACCGCAACCCTAGCCAATCACACACAGCTCAGGAACAGCACCAGCAACAACAGCACGGGGCGCGGAGGCTACAACAGCGGCGGAGGGGAGCGGCGGCGGGGGTGGGCGGGACCGCGGCGGAGGGAAGCATGGGCCGGCTCGGGGATCGGGGGCCGGGGTTTGGGGATCCCGCGGGCACGCGGCGCTCACGACGGACGCGGTGTTTGGAATCTGATGAGAGACGGAGTGGAGGAGGAGGAGGGAGGAAGGCAAGGTGGGATTTGATTGGCTTGGTTGTATCGACGAGGGCCAGGCGATGGAAGCGACGGGGACGGGGACGGGTTGGTCATGTGGTGTGGCCGGGGAATGGAATGCGGACGGGGGGACGCACCTGGATGGGAAACCGGACGGGGCCGGTGCGCGCCCCCGCGAGCCCCGGCCACGCGCCGGTGGCGGCCCGCTTGGGCCCGTGGGCTCGGACCGGGTCGCGCCCGTTCGGTGCTGTCCGGTCCGGTCCGGGCGACGACTTTGTGCTCTCTCATCGCATCGCGCTGGCTTGGCTGGCCGCCTGCGAACGTTCTCGCTGGCGTCATCGTTGCAATAGGGTCCCCTTGTTATTTTATTTTATTTAAGAAATCGTTCTTTTTATTTGTTTATTATCGAGGAGAGATGGGCTCTTTTTCTTTTGTGGATTGAAAAGTACGGAAGATGAGGTGTACGTGCATTGACTGACGAGGGCTCCCTCCGCCGAAAACTTGGGCGCCCGATCCGTCCATGATCCATGTGTAAATTAATGAGACATCTGCTTTTCCATTTTTGCGTGGTTCGAGTTCTTGATTCTGTGGATGAACCTGCTTGTGTTTTCAGGAATGTTCAGCGCGAAGGCGTTTGATCTGGACAGAGCACAGATGCACTTCATTTCGCAGAGAAAAAAGAGTACAGATACACTCGATCTTCCTTGCTTGCTGAGCAAGCGAGTGGCCCCGGCCAGATACACCCGTGAGCAAATCTCGGCGAGCACGCTTCAAACGTACGTACACCAATTTAGCTCAAAATTGAATTGATATAGGTTCCTTTTGACAAAATACAATTCAGCGACTGCTCGGCTCGGCTCAGGCCGATGCCGAAAGGTCTTAAATCGTAAACTATGCAAGTCAAATGGCCTTTGTTTTCTTTCACAAAAAAAAAATATAGAAATGTTATCTGGCGTACGTCGGGCAGGAGACCAACCCCAGCGAACACCTTCCCCGCTGGACATATCTTCGCGCAAGCCGCGCATTGCCACTGGACCGAGGAGGCGGGACGGTGGGCTGTGCACTTTTGTGTTTAAACATCCCGAAGCTAATTTGTTTTTCAATTCATTCAAAAATCCCGATTTTTCTTTGCTTTTCGACATAGCAGTTTTCTTATTCATATCATGGCATTTTTTATTAATAACGTGGTATTTTAATTTTTAAGAGGATGACAATTGATTATTGAGAAGATGTTATTTTTAGTTCTAGTTAATGGCATGTCATTTTTATTACTAAGCGCATGGCATTTTTATTAACTAGTAAATGCATACGTGCAATACACGTTAACACTACGAAGGAAATTAATTGCATATTGATATTAGGTAGGATATCAATTATGCGTTAGTTATATGATTAGCACATCTGTTGATATTTGATATCTTTACCTAATAATAAAGCACGTAGGGTTTCTGCCCGTCCGTCGCTTCAATTTACAAAAAAGCCCCTGTGTTTTCATGAAATCAACCCGCAGTCCAAATTTAAGTCACGCCGAACCGTTATTTTACAGTTTTTCAAAAACAAAAATTGACTTTTTAGGTATTCCATCCGTGGATCAAATTTAAGTCAAACAAATGCTTTTCTAAACCATCCATATCTTTTAAACCGTAACTCCGATTTAAACATGTTATATAAGAAATTCGATTAGAAAAATATGTAGAATATGAATATAAGATTATTTAACCTGTTAAGTATTTATAAATATTATTTTGGAAGATATTTAATTCAAACAAATGGTTTTCTAAATTATATGTATCTTTTAAACCGTAACTCCGATTTTAATATGTTATATATGAAATTTGATTAGAAAAATGTGTGAAATCTGTATATGATGTTAATTTTACCTGTTAAATATTTTTTAATTATTGGTTTGGAAGCAAACTTATAACTATAATGCACGATCCATTTTTCTTTCATACAGGCAGTGATCCGGATTGCAAATAAACATCCATTATAATCATATAGGGAAAAGAAAACATCGAGAACTACACATGCATACCTCTGAATACGTCGCGGGAGAAACAACAGATTTCTCATCGCGGGTGTGAGAGAAAGCGAGAGAGAGGGAGAGGGAGGAGAGAGGGGGAGAGAGACGTCTTAGGATTAACCTAACACATTTTGGTTTGTGTGAACACTAAGGCCACCGCTGGCGAGGGTGAGAAGAAGGATAAGCGGCAACACAAATATGACGCGTCGCTAAAATAAAGGAGATGGACCTATTGTAGTCTTGAGTGATGGTTGTTCGGTTAAGAGTGTGTGTTGTGTTTTTTCTTTCGTTGCAACGCACGTGCTCTTTTGCTAGTAATATTAATTGCACGCTAAACATGTTGAGCACTCACCATTAGAGCAATCTTGGTCGTTGGATTGATATGGTTTGATGGCTGAGGTTAATTGGATCTGCCCCTTTGGGTCTTTTTATATTGGTATAGAAACTATAGATATAGATAATAGGATGGCATTTTTATTTCTAATTGAAAGGATTGATATGGTTGACTAGAGGAGGGTGATAGGCAACTAACAATTTTTAATTTTTCTTTACCAAATTAAACTTTGCATCAAAGTAGGTTGTCTAGATGTGCAACTAGGTGAGCAACATATATGATGCAACAACAACGAACATACAAGCAAGCACGAGAAATAACACTAATAAGCTTGCACAAGTAAAGGTAAGAGATAACCAAGAGTGGGGTCGGTGAAGACGAGGATGTGTTACCGAAGTTCCTTCCTTTTGAAGGGAAGTACGTCTTCGTTAGAGCGGTGTGGAGGCATAATGCTCCCCAAAAAGCCACTAGGGTCACCGTATTCTCCTCACGCCTCACACAATGCGAGATGATGTGATTCCACTATTGGTGCCCTTGGAGGGGGCGACCGGACCTTTACAAACAAGGTTGGGGCAAACTCCACAACTTAATTGGAGGCTCCCAACGAAACCACGAAGCTTCACCATAATGGAATATGGCTCCGAGGTACCTCAACCGTCTAGGGTGCACAAAGCACCCAAGAGTAACAAAATCCACACAAGAAAGTATGGGAAGCAAATATCCTTTGGTGAAAGTGTAGATCTAGGTCTCCTCCTTCAATCCCTAGCAAATCAACAAGTTTGAGTGGCTAGAGAGAGAGATCGGGCAAAGAGAGCTTGAGTAGCATTAATGGTGGAAAGAGAGAGGTAAGAGGTAAATGTGGTAAGTGGAAGAAGCACCCTTATATAACAACCCTAAAAATCCAACCGTTACTGTGTTCTCAGTACTGTAGTGGTACAATCGCTCCTGGTCCCGGTACAACCGGGACTCACAGTTTACGTGCAGAACTTTACCAGGCGGTATAACCGGGCACCCAGGCGGTAGTACCGGTTGAGAAGAACAACCGGACCAACCGCCCAGCCACCGCCCAACCACCGCATAGGAACAGAAGGGAGTCACCCCTGAGTGCGGTAGTCAAGCAGCACCGGGCCGGTGCAACCGCATGGCCTCGAGCGCTCGGGCGGCTAAGTCCTGAGCGGTAGAACCGCTCCGGACACCGGTGGTACCGGTATGACTGGACCAACCGGGCCACCACCGCACGAGTACCGCATCAAAACAAAGACCAGACCGATACTTGGGCGGTGCCTGGACGGAACAACCGCCCTAGTCCTTGCTGAGCATTGGCCCACCGCCCGGAAGCAGCGGTACAACCGCTCGAACAAAACTGGTCAGCGCCAAGACCCATCGATACAACCGCTCCAGAGAGCGGTACAACCGCTGGAGCCCACAGTAAGCAGTAGGGAGGAAGGGTAAGAGCTCTCTCTCACAATTTAGGAAGGCAAGAGAGGGGTGAGGTAAGTGTACGTGAAATGATACCCCCAACACTTTCCAATGTGGATTCCCTCTTGATAGTACGGGTTCCCTATGACCAAAAGAGATAAACAAACATGTAGAAAACACTGTCTTCGATCTTTTTCTTCAGAGAGAATAGCTAACCGAAGAGGGCCTAAAACTGATACCTGAACACTTAGCATAAGATTAGGCCAATAAAGGGTTGTCATCATCCTCCAAAACACAAAGTAGGGAAATTACCTTACAATCTCCCCCTTTTTGGTGGATGATGACAACACCATGATTTGCAAGTGAAAAGTCTAGAAAATGTAGACGGGACTCCCCCTAGATGTGTGCCCCAAATTGAGAAGGCTATTTGAGAGCACATATTAGGGACGAGACTCCCCCTATATTTTATAGACTCGCCACTCCTACTAAACATGGTAAGCAATAAGACCATAATATGAAGGTAAAGATAATAATGGAATACACAACAATATCACGGAAAATAAAGATAGATAGCTAGAAATGCACATGTCTTACACCATGCAAGCAGAGATAAGCAACAAGGTTCACAGGCCAAAGTTCAACACAAACGACGGAAAAGAAAAAACACAAGAAACAAGGCAAATAAAACCCATGCAAATCCCGAGACCTAAGACTCTCTCCCCCTTTGGCATCAAGACACCAAAAAGGAAAAAGAGCGAAGCTAGCATCCCAAGGCTCAATCGTCCTCCTCCGACTCCTCGGTAGCATCTGGATCCGCATCATCATCAGACTCGTCAACATCGTCTTGATCGGATTCCTCCACGGAATCATCAGCTGCAGCAAAGGATGTGGATGGATGGGGAGGAGCTTCATCATCATACCAGATGCTGTGGGTAGATATCCAACGTTCCTCCGGTGTGATGCTCTTCTCAGAGCCACTCTGAACCGACATGTTGAGGTGCTTCATCATTGCAATTTGGCGACGCCGGGCATGCTTCTCATTGACATGGGCCTCATACATCCTCTTCTGGATGTCAGACTGGAGGCAGAAAGTCTTCTTTACCTTGGCAGTGAGCTTGTCCACCCAAGAGGGCTTGGCCCCTGGCTCTATCTCAAAGTCCTCATCGTCAAAAGTGGCATAGACATCCTCGGGAGCATTGGCAGGGAAGCGAGGCTCGGCGTGCTTCTTCTTCTTAAGAAGATTGACCTCATGAACAGTGAGATTATCGGGAGAGGTGAGAGCCTCTCCAGGACGGCGAACCTCCCATACCGAGTTCAGAAAGCACATGACAAACGGAGCATAAATGGGGACCTTCCTGTAGATGACCATGTTGTACATCTCGTGCCACAGCCAGTTGGACACGTCAAACGTTTCCCCAGAACCCACCTTGGTCTTCATTGCAACCATCAAGTCAACAAGATAGCCATGGATTTCATCTTGATTTCCCACCTTGGGCAGAAGCACATTGCGAAACACATGATGCATGATGTCATAGACCTTCACCAAATCCTTAGATTCTCCAATAATACCACGACCCCGAATGTACAGAGGGGCAAGCTTCTCCTTAGGCATAAACTCGGGATGGTCATGAGGGCGAATGCCACCTCTACCTTCCAGACCGGTATCGTCATACCCAATAGCATTGCAAAAGGCCCTCCAGGGAACTTGAAAGAGCTCATCACGACACATGAAAGTGAGAGTGCGCACGTCATCTTCTCCAAAGTAAACCGTGGCATAGAACTGATGGACGAGTTGAACATCAAAGTCACAGTTGACGGACATGAGCTTGACAAGATCAAACTCCTCACAAAGAGCTAGTGCCTCACCAAAATACTCCAAGTTATTCCTCCAATGGTCAAGATCGACGGTCCACTGCTTGGCATACCTGTTCTTGTTGTGCTCAAAGAGTTCATGAACAATCCGCACTTGCATCTCATTCCGGAACTGAATAGTGGTCCAACGAGGAGCAATGGGAACCTCATAAGGATTCTTCGAGCGGAAAGCTTCCCAATCCTTGGCTTTCCAACGATGCAAGGGCAAAACCACACGTTGCTTGGCAGCGGCAGACTTCTCACGACGAGTGGGCTTGGTGGGAATCACAACCTCTTCTTCGTCATCAGACATAACTGGACGCAAGGTCCGTCATGCCCTCTTCTTGGTCTTGCGAGGAGCAGAGCGAGAACTAGAGCCACCTGAACACACGCACAAGGAGAACACAAGAAACCCAGCAAAGATGAGAGGATTGCACACACAAACAGAAGAAAAGATATATTACACGAACTTAGAAAATAAAACAGGGCTACATGGTGCAGATATCCCGGTTGAACCGGTTCTCCTACCGGTAGTACCGCTCCAGCGGTTGTACCGCCCGCAGAGGCGGTAGAACCGCTGAACAGTGGTACTACTGGTAGGGACTAGATTTAACCGTGAAATATGAATCATACTAGCCATATTCTACTCTCAAAGACGTGCAATCTAAGCAGGAGGAAAAAAGGGATCTCTTCCACCCAATAGTTTAAACAATAAATGCGGAATGTCAAGTAATGCCCTAGAATAAGGGGAGCAAACCCTAGAATGAAGAACAAAGGACAATGGGGCATTACCGGCATCCATGGGAAGAAATCGGGAAGGAGGAGGCCTCCTTGGAGAGGATCCACGGAGACCTCACGGATCCGAAGCGCGAGAAGCACTCCGGGGCAGAGGCAATGGCGGCCGGCGGCTAGGGCACACGATGGGAAGGGCTGGGGGAGAGAGAAAATAAACCCCTAGTAGCCCTGATGGGAATATATAGGCCCAAAGTCACGTGGCGGTTGTACCGCTCAAGGAAGCGGTTGTACCGCTGCCTGGTACGAGCCAGTGGGTGCGGGCGATACTTCCGTCGCCAAGAGGCAGCGGTAGTACCGCCGTAACCAACCATTAGAACCGGCCAGACGGGCACCCCAGTGGTTGAGCGGTGGAACCGCTCAAGCACCGCTGGGAGACCGCTTGAAGAGCACCAGCGGTAGAACCGCCTGTGACCCCAGTTGTACCGCCCGGTCACCATCACCAAAGCCATGGTAAAGTGTGTGCAATTAGACTAGATGGCTTGAGGAAGGGAAGGCTTGGGGTAGAGAAGGCACGGGGAAAAAGGTGGGTCTCCAAGAAGTCAACAACAACAAAAAGAAAACGAAAGAGAACCGCACTTGGAGACCCCAACACCTAGAGCCTAAGAGAACAAACTAAGGCAAGGACAAGAAGGACTAACACAAGGCACAACACTATCAAGAGGGTCGGTGGCCGTAGCCACCCATGTATGAGTCAATTGGTATGGCACCGCGAAGAATTATCCTTGGGCCCATGACCAAAACTCGTCTTTAAACAAGATAATGTGAAAGAGTTGATCAATTTATGCATAATGGGGGGAGGAAGAGTTCATTGAGAGAACACCACTCCCCCTATGTCCATGCCTATATCTAAACAAGATAACAAGTTGAGTATGATGGGGTGTGCAAGGATTCAAGCAACATTGCTCGAATCAATGATATTCAGCTCATGCCTTAACTCGCGAAATCTTGCTTCATCCAAGGGTTTTGTGAAAATACCTGCCAGGTTATCATGAGTGTTGACGTAGTCGAGCTCGATTTCCCCTCGCCTTATGTGATCTCGGATGAAGTGATACCGAATCTCAATATACTTCGTCTTGAAGTGTTGCACCGGGTTGAGAGAAATCTTGATGGCACTTTCATTATCACACCAAAGAGACACTTTGTCACAAATGACACCGTAATCCTTTAAAGTTTGCCTCATCCATAAAAGTTGAGCACAACAACTACCGGCAGCCACATACTCCGCTTCCGTGGACGAGAGAGACACACAACTTTGCTTCTTGGAAGACCAACTCACCAAAGAGCAGCCAAGAAATTGGCACCCTCCGGAAGTGGACTTCCTATCCACTTTGTCCCCCGCCCAATCCGAGTCCGAATAACCAGAAAGCTTGAAGTTTGCTCCTCTCGGGTACCATAAGCCAAAGTTTGGGGTATGAGCCAAATATCGAAAGATTCGCTTGACCGCCACAAAGTGACTTTCCTTAGGTGCGGCTTGAAACCGTGCACAAATACCCACATTCAACATGATGTCCGGTCTAGATGCACAAAGGTAAAGTAAGGAGCCTATCATGGAGCGATATACCCTTTGATCCACCGCTTTACCATTGGGATCAATGTCAAGTTGGCACTTGGTGGGCATGGGAGTGGAAGCCGGTTTGACATCACTTAGCTTGAATCTCTTGAGCATGTCTTGAGTGTATTTGGCTTGGTTGATGAAGGTTCCTTCTCTCTGTTGCTTCACTTCGAACCCGAGAAAAAACTTCAACTCTCCCATGGAAGACATCTCGAACTTTGAGGTCATTAGAGTAGCAAATTCCTCATTGAAGGCTTTGTTAGGGGAACCAAAGATAATATCATCAACATATAATTGGCACACAAACAACTCCCCTTTGACCTTCTTAGTAAAAAGAGCGGGGTCGATTAGCCCAACTTCAAAACCACGGTCTTGTAACAACTCGGTAAGGTGGTCATACCATGCACGTGGGGCTTGTTTAAGGCCATAGAGTGCCTTATCGAGTTGATACACATGATCGGGAAAATAGGGATCCTCAAACCCGGGGGGTTGCTTGACATAAACCAATTCATTAATAGGACCATTAAGAAAAGCACTCTTCACATCCATTTGTTGTAACTTAAAGTTATGATGAGAAGCATAGGCAATTAACATGCAAATGGATTCAAGACGAGCAACGGGAGCAAAGGTTTCACCGTAGTCGATACCCTCGACTTGGGAGTAGCCTTGTGCTACCAAACGAGTCTTGTTGAGAATGATAATCCCATGAGCATCTTGCTTGTTCTTGAATATCCACTTGGTTCCAATGGCATTGTGTTTCACCGTTGGCCTTGGCACCAGTCTCCACACTTTGTTGCGCTCGAAGTTGTTGAGTTCTTCATGCATGGCATTGAGCCAATCCGGATCTTCGAGCGCTGATACGTCTCCAACGTATCTATAATTTTTGATTGCTCCATGCTATATTATCTACTATTTTGGACACTATTGAGCTTTATTATCCACTTTTATATTATTTTTGGGACTAACCTATTAACCGGAGGCCCAGCCCAGAATTGCTGTTTTTTTGCCTCTTTTAGGGTTTCGAAGAAAAGGAATATCAAACGGAGTCCAAACGGAATGAAACCTTCGGGAACGTGATTTTCTCAACGAACAAGACCCGGTATACTTGGACCCTACGTCAAGAAAGGAAACAGGAGGCCACGAGGTAGGGGGGCGCGCCTACCCCCCAGGCGCGCCCTCCACCCTCGTGGGCCCCTGTTGCTCCACCGACGTACTCCTTCCTCCTATATACACCTACGTACCCCCAAACGATCAGATACGGAGCCAAAACTCTAATTCCACCGCCGCAACTTTCTGTATCCACGAGATCCCATCTTGGGGCTTGTTCCGAAGCTCCGCCGGAGGGGGCATCGATCATGGAGGGCTTCTACATCAACACCGTAGCCCCTCCGATGAAGTGTGAGTAGTTTACCTCAGACATACGGGTCCATAGTTAGTAGCTAGATGTCTTCTTCTCTCTTTTTGGATCTCAATACAATGTTCTCCCCCTCTCTTGTGGAGATCTATTCGATGTAATCTTCTTTTTGCGGTGTGTTTGTTGAGACCGATGAATTGTGGGTTTATGATCAAGTCTATCTATGAACAATATTTGAATGTTCTCTCAATTCTTTTATGTATGATTGGTTATCTTTGCAAGTCTCTTCGAATTATCAGTTTGGTTTGGCCTACTAGATTGATCTTTCTTGCAATGGGAGAAATGCTTAGCTTTGGGTTCAATCTTGCGGTGTCCTTTCCCAGTGATAGTAGGGGCATCAAGGCACGTATTGTATTGTTGCCATCGAGGATAACAAGATGGGGTTTTCTTCATATTGAATGAGTCTATCCCTCTACATCATGTCATCTTGCTTAAGGCGTTACTCTGTTTTTAACTTAATACTCTAGATGCATGTTGGATAGCGGTCGATGAGTGGAGTAATAGTAGTAGATGCAGGCAGGAGTCGGTCTACTTGTCTCGGACGTGATGCCTATATACATGATCATACCTAGATATTCTCATAACTATGCTCAATTCTGTCAGTTGCTCAACAGTAATTTGTTCACCCACCATAGAATACTTATGCTCTTGAGAGAAGCCACTAGTGAAACCTATGGTCCCCGGGTCTATCTTCATCATATTAATCTCCTACTACTTAGTTATTTCCTTTGCTATTTACTTTGCCTTTATTTTACTTTGCATCTTTATCACAAAAATACCAAAAATATTATCTTATCATATCTATCAGATCTCACTCTCGTAAGTGGACTTATAGGGATTGACAACCCCTATTTGCGTTGGTTGCGAGGATTTATTTGTTTTGTGCAGATACGAGGGACTCACGCGTAGCCTCCTACTGGATTGATACCTTGGTTCTCAAAAACTGAGGGAAATACTTACGCTACTTTGCTGCATCATCCCTTCCTCTTCGGGGAAAACCAACGCAGTGCTCAAGAGGTAGCAAGAAGGATTTCTGGCGCCGTTGCCGGGGAGGTCTATGCAAAAGTCAACATACCAAGTACCCATCACATACCCTTATCTCCCGCATTACATTATTTGCCATTTGCCTCTCGTTTTCCTCTCCCCCACTTCACCCTTGCCGTTTTATTTGCCCTCTCTCTCTATCCTCCCTCTCTTTCTCTATTTGCCTCTTTTTTGCCCGCTTGCTTTTTGTTTGCTTGTGTGTTAGTTTGCTTGCTTGTCACGATGGCTCAAGATAATACTAAATTGTGTGACTTCACCAATACCAACAACAATGATTTTATTAGCACTCTGATTGCTCCTCTTACCGATGTTGAATCTTGTGAAATTAATATTGCTTTGCTGAATCTTGTCATGAAAGATCCGTTTTCCGGCCTTCCTAGTGAAGATGTCGCTACCCATCTAAATAGCTTCGTTGATTTGTGTGACATGCAAAAGAAGAAAGATGTGGATAATGATATTGTTAAATTGAAGCTATTTCCTTTTTCGCTTAGAGATCGTGCTAAAGCTTGGTTTTCGTCTTTGCCTAAAAATAGTATTGATTCATGGAATAAGTGCAAAGATGCTTTTATCTCTAAGTATTTTCCTCCCGCTAAGATCATCTCTCTTAGAAACGATATTATGAATTTTAAGCAACTTGATCATGAACATGTTGCACAATCTTGGGAGAGAATGAAATTAATGATACGTAATTACCCTACTCATGGTTTAAATTTATGGATGATTGTTCAGAATTTTTATGCCGGATTGAATTTTGATTCTAGAAATCTTTTAGATTCGGCCGCGGGAGGCACTTTTATGGAAATCACTTTAGGAGAAGCTACTAAAATCCTAGATAATATTATGGTTAATTATTCTCAATGGCATACTAAAAGATCTACTAATAAAAAGGTGCATGCGATAGAAGAAATTAATGTTTTGAGTGGAAAGATGGATGAACTTATGAAATTATTTGCTAATAGGAGTGTTTCTTCTGATCCTAATGATATGCCCTTGTCTACTTTGATTGAGAATAATAATGAATCTATGGATGTTAATTTTGTTGGCAGGAACAATTTTGGTAATAATGCGTATAGAGGAAATTTCAATCCTAGGCCGTATCCTAGTAATCCCTCTAATAATTATGGTAATTCCTACAACAATTCTTATGAAAATTATAATAAGATGCCCTCTGATTTTGAATCTAATATTAAAGAATTTATTACTTCACAAAAGAATTTTAATGCTATGATTGAAGAAAAATTGCTTAAGATTGATGATTTGGCTAGGAACGTTGATAGAATTGCTCTTGATGTTGATTCTTTGAAACTTAGATCTATTCCACCTAAGCATGATATCAATGAGTCTCTCAAAGCCATGAGAATTTCTATTGATGAGTGCAAAGAAAGAACCGCTAGGATGCGTGCTAAGAAAGATGCATTTATAAGAGCGTGTTCTTCTAGTTCCTATGAAAATAAAGATGAAGATCTAAAAGTTATTGATGTGTCCCCTATTAAATCTTTGTTTTGCAATATGAATCTTGAGAATGATGGGACTGAATATGATCCACCTTTACCTAGAAGGCGTTCCAAGAATTCGGAATTTGTTGATCTTGATGCTAAAATTGATAAAAGTGGGAATGAGGAAATTAAAACCCTAGATGTTGCTAAACCCAGTATTATGGATTTCAAGGAATTTAAATATTAAAATTGCTCTTTGATTGATTGTATTTCCTTGTTGCAATCCGTGCTAAATTCTCCTCATGCTTATAGTCAAAATAAAGCGTTTACTAAACATATTGTTGATGCCTTGATGCAATCTTATGAAGAAAAACTTGAATTGGAAGTTTCTATCCCTAGAAAACTTTATGATGAGTTGGAACCAACTATTAAAATTAAAATCAAAGATCATGAATTCTATGCTTTATGTGATTTGGGTGCTAGTGTTTCCACGATTCCAAAGACTTTATGTGATTTGTTAGGTTTCCGTGATTTTGATGATTGCTCTCTAAACTTGCACCTTGCGGATTCCACTATTAAGAAACCTATGGTAAGAATTAATGATGTTCTTATTGTTGCAAATAAGAATTATGTGCCCGTAGATTTTTTTTTGTTGACATAGATTGCAATCCTTCATGTCCTATTATTCTTGGTAGACCTTTCCTTAGAACGATTGGTGCAATTATTGATATGAAGGAAGGAAATATTAGATTCCAATTTCCCTTAAGGAAAGGCATGGAACACTTTCTTAGAAAGAAAATTAAATTACCTTATGAATCTATTATGAGAGCCACTTATGGATTGCCTACCAAAGATGGCAATACCTAGATCTATTCTTGCTTGTTATGCCTAGCTAGGGGCGTTAAACGATAGCGCTTGTTGGGAGGCAACCCAATTTTATTTTTATTCCTTGATTTTTGCTCATGTTTAGTAATAAATAATTTATCTAGATTCTGTTTTGGTTGTGTTTTTTTGTGTTTAATTAGTGTCTGTACCAAGTAGAACCGTTGGGAAGACTTGGGGAAAGTCTTGTTGAACTTGCTGTAAAAAATAGAAACTTTAGAGCTCACGAGAACTGCTGTAATTTTTATTTGGAAAGTGCTATTTAGTTAATTATTTTTGCAGATGATTAATAGATAAATTCCTCACGTCCAGAAATTTATTTTAGAATTTTTGGGGTTCCATATCGTGCGCTAGCTACAGATTACTACAGACTGTTCTGTTTTTGACAGATTCTGTTTTTCGTGTGTTGTTTGCTTATTTTGATGAATCTATGGCTAGTAAAATAGTTTATAAACCATAGAGAAGTTACAATACAGTAGGTATAACACCAATATAAATAAAGAATGAGTTCATTACAGTATCTTGAAGTGGTCTTTTATTTTCTTTCGCTAACGGAGCTCACGAGATTTTCTACTTTAAGTTTTGTGTTGTGAAGTTTTCAGGTTTTGGGTAAAGATTTGATGGATTATGGAACAAGGAGTGGCAAGAGCCTAAGATTGGAGATGCCCATGGCACCCCCAAGATAATCTAAGGACACCTAAAAGTCAAAACTTTGGGATACCCCGGAAGGCATCCCCTCTTTCGTCTACTTCTATCGGTAACTTTACTTGGAGCTATATTATTCGCCACATGATATGTGTTTTACTTGGAGCGTCTTGTATGATTTGAGTCTTTGCTTGTTAGTTTACCACAATAATCCTTGCTGTACAAAACTTTTGAGAGAGCCATACATGATTTGGAATTTGTTAGAATACTCTATGTGCTTCGCTTATATCTTTTGAGTTATATAGTTTTGCTCTAGTACTTCACTTATATCTTTTAGAGCACGGTGGTGGATTTGTTTTATAGAAACTATTGATCTCTCATGCTTCACTTAGATTATTTTGAGAGTCTTAATAGCATGGTAATTTGCTTAAAATCATAATATGCTAGGTGTTCAAGATTAGTAAAATTTTCTTAAGAGTGTTCTGAATACTAAGAGAAGTTTGATGCTTGATGATTGTTTTGAGATATGGAGGTAATAATATCAAAGTCGTTCTAGTTGAGTAGTTGTGAAATTGAGATATACTTGTGTTGAAGTTTGCAAGTCCCGTAGCATGCACGTATGGTAAATGTTATGCAACAAATTTGAAACATGAGGTGTTATTTGATTGTCTTCCTTATGAGTGGCGGTCGGGGACGAGCGATGGCCTTTTCCTACCAATCTATCCCCCTAGGAGCATGCGTGTAGTACCGAGGTTTTTGATGACTTGTAGATTTTTGCAATAAGTATGTGAGTTCTTTATGACTAATATTGAGTCCATGGATTATACGCACTCTCACCCTTCCATCCTTGCTAGCCTCTTCGGTACCGTGCATTGCCTTTCTCACATTGAGAGTTGGCGCAAACTTCGCCGGTGCATCCAAACCCCGTGATATGATACGCTCTTTCACACATAAACCTCCTTATATCTTCCTCAAAACAGCCACTATACCTACCTATTATGGCATTTCCATAGCCATTCCAAGATATATTGCCATGAAACTTTCCATCATTCCGTTCATCATGACACATTCATTATTGTCATATTGCTTAGCATGATCATGTAGTTGACATAGTATTTGTGGCAAAGACACCGTTCATAATTCTTTCATACATGTCACTCTTGGTTCATTGCATATCCCGGTACACCGCTGGAGGCATTCATATAGTCATCTTTTGTTCTAGTATCGAGTTGTAATCATTGAGTTGTAAATAAATAGAAGTGTGATGATCATCATTTTCTAGAGCATTGTCCCAAGTGAGGAATAAAGAAAAGAGAAAGACCATAAAAAAAGAGAAGGCCCAAGAAAAATGAGATAAAAAGAGAGAAGGGACAATGTTACTATCCTTTGCCACACTTGTGCTTCAAAGTAGCACCTTAGTCTTCATGTTAGAGAGTCCCTTGTTTTGTCACTTTCATATACTAGTGGGATTTTTTCATTATAGAACTTGGCTTGTATATTCCAACAATGGGCCTCCTTAAGTGCCCTAGGTCTTCGTGAGCAAGCAAGTTGGATGCACACCCACTAGTTTCTTTTGTTGAGCTTTCATACATTTATAGCTCTAGTGCATCCGTTGCATGGAAATCCCTACTCCTTGCATTAACATCAATCGGTGCGCATCTCCATAGCCCATTGATTAGCCTCGTTGATGTGAGACTTTCTCCTTTTTTGTCTTCTCCACATAACCCCCCTCATTATATTCTATTCCACCCATAGTGCTATGTCCATGGCTCGCGCTCATATATTGCGTGAAAGTTTATAGGTTTGAGATTAATAAAGTATGAAACAATTGTTTGGCTTGTCATCGAGGTTGTGCATGATGAGAGCATTCTTGTGTGACGAAAATGAAACATGACTAAACTATATGATTTTGTAGGGATGAACTTTCTTTGGCCATGTTATTTTGAGAAGACATAATTGCTTAGTTAGTATGCTTGAAGTATTATTATTTTTATGTCAATATGAACTTTTGTCTTGAATCTTTCGGATCTGAATATTCATACCACAATTAAGAAGAATTACATTAAAATTATGCCAAATAGCACTCCGCAACAAAAATTCTGTTTTTATCATTTACCTACTCGAGGACGAGCATGAATTAAGCTTGGGGATGCTTGATACGTCTCCAACGTATCTATAATTTTTGATTGCTCCATGCTATATTATCTACTGTTTTGGACATTATTGGGTTTTATTATCCACTTTTATATTATTTTTGGGACTAACCTATTAACCGGAGGCCCAGCCCAGAATTGCTGTTTTTTGCCTGTTTTAGGGTTTCGAAGAAAAGGAATATCAAACGGAGTCCAAACGGAATGAAACCTTCGGGAACGTGATTTTCTCAATGAACAAGACCCGGGAGACTTGGACCCTATGTCAAGAAAGGAAACAGGAGGCCACGAGGTAGGGGGCGCGCCTACCCC
>NC_041384.1:634948387-634955319 GCF_002162155.2 Triticum dicoccoides | reverse complement strand
GTGGGCCCCCTGTTGCTCCACCGACGTACTCCTTCCTCCTATATATACCTACGTACCCCCAAACGATTAGATACGGAGCCAAAACCCTAATTCCACCGCCGCAACTTTTTGTATCCACGAGATCCCATCTTGGGGTCTGTTCTGGAGCTCCGCCGGAGGGGGCATCGATCACGGAGGGCTTCTACATCAACACCATAGCCCCTCCGATTAAGTGTGAGTAGTTTACCACAGACCTACGGGTCCATAGTTAGTAGCTAGGTGGCTTCTTTTCTCTTTTTGGATCTCAATACAATGTTCTCCCCTCTCTTGTGGAGATCTATTCGATGTAATCTTCTTTTTGCGGTGTGTTTGTTGAGACTGATGAATTGTGGGTTTATGATCAAGTCTATCTATGAACAATATTTGAATCTTATCTAAATTCTTTTATGTATGATTGGTTATCTTTGCAAGTCTCTTCGAATTATCAGTTTTGTTTGGCCTACTAGATTGATCTTTCTTGCAATGGGAGAAGTGCTTAGCTTTGGGTTCAATCTTGCGGTGTCCTTTCCCAGTGACAGTAGGGGCAGCAAGGCACGTATTGTATTGTTGCCATCGAGGATAGCAAGATGGGGTTTTCTTCATATTGCATGAGTCTATCCCTCTACATCATGTCATCTTGCTTAAGGTGTTACTCTGTTTTTAACTTAATACTCTAGATGCATGCTGGATAGCGGTCAATGAGTGGAGTAATAGTAGTAGATGCAGGCAGGAGTCGGTCTACTTGTCTCGGACGTGATGCCTATATACATGATCATACCTAGATATTCTCATAACTATGCTCAATTCTGTCAATTGCTCAACAGTAATTTGTTCACCCACTGTAGAATACTTATGCTCTTGAGAGAAGCCACTAGTGAAACCTATGGCCCCCGGGTCTATCTTCATCATATTAATCTCCTACTACTTAGTTATTTTCTTTGCTATTTACTTTGCCTTTATTTTACTTTGCATCTTTATCACAAGAATACCAAAAATATTATCTTATCATATCTATCAGATCTCACTCTCGTAAGTGGCCTTATAGGTATTGACAACCCCTATCTGCGTTGGTTGCGAGGATTTATTTGTTTTGTGCAGGTACGAGGGACTCGCGTGTAGCCTCCTACTGGATTGATACCTTAGTTCTCAAAAACTGAGAGAAATACTTACGCTACTTTGCTGCATCATCCCTTCCTTTTCGGGGAAAACCAACGCAGTGCTCAAGAGGTAGCAAGCGCCTCATAGACCTTTTGGGGTTCAACACAAGAGACAAACGCGTGATGTTCACAATAGTTTGCTAATTGTCTACGAGTGCTTACCCCCTTTCTTAAGCTTCCAAGCACATTTGTCATGAGGTGATCCTTGGTGGAGAGCTTGGAAGCAACCTTGGCGGCTCGACGCTCCAATTCCTCCTCGGGGGTGAGACGAGGAGTGGTCACTTTATCATCTTGAGCGTCATCTTGAGCTTGTTCTTGATCTCGTGGAAGCTCTTGATCTTGAACTTGCTCGGAGGAGGGAGCTTGACCTTGGGCATCACTTGATGTTACAACACCATCTTGAGATTGATCTTGCCCTTGGTCTTGTTCTTGAGGTTGAGGGCCCTCACTTTGTTCTTCGGAAGCGTGTGGGTCTTGGGTTGGTGAAGGTTCCACTTGAGTGGAACATTGTCCTTCTCCTTCGGCCACAAGGGGTTTCTCAATGGGTAGGATATGACCAACACCCATTCTTCTTATGGCTTGGGGAGGAATTTCATCACCTATATCACAAGTACCACTTTGCTCCACTTGGGAGCCGTTATTCTCATCAAACTCCACGTTACATGTTTCCCCAATAAGTCCCGTGGACTTATTGAGAACACGGTAAGCATGAGAGTTTGTAGCATAACCAACAAATATGCCCTCATAAGCTCTAGCCTCAAATTTAGACAAACGGACACCTTTCTTGTTAGTCGACGGACATGATCCCCCTTGAGAATTTAGCTTTCCTTCGATGCAAGCACTGCAAGAACGATCTTTGGCAAAACTAACATTTGTTAGTCCATGGACATGATCCCCCTTGAGAAGACTTTTCAAATATCTCATATTGACGTGGGCTAAATGATGATGCCAAAGCCATCCCACGTCAACTTTAGCCATTAGGCATGTCGCGGTCTTAGTGGGTCGCTCTGAAAAGTTAATCACATAGAGACCGTTCTCGACATGCCCAACAAAGGCTACTTTAAGAGTCTTGCTCCACAAGAGAGCCACGGTATCAACATCAAAGAAAGTGGCAAAGCCCATGAGTGCTAGTTGGTGAACGGAAAGTAAATTATACGCAAGGGACTCAACAAGCATGACCTTCTCGATCGTAAGATCATGAGAAATGAAAAATTTGCCAAGTCCCAATACCTTAGATGATGAGGCGTCACCCCACTCGACGTTGGTGGGCATGGATGGAATCTTTTGCACGTCCACCACCAAGTCCTTACTTCCGGTCATATGATTAGTAGCTCCACTATCGAGCAACCATGATCCCCCACCGGAAGCAAATACCTACAAGAGATCAATGCTTGGTTTTAGGTACCCATTTTGTAATGGGTCCTTTGGTGTTAGTAACAAGGGTCTTAGGAACCCAAATAGACCATTCAATGTACTCATAAGGAGAACCAACAAATTTGGCATAAACATGCCCATCTCTAGCGCGGCCCAACACATAAGAAGGGTTAAAGTCACCGGCTTTGTTGGGAAGGGAAGCGTTTCCCTTCTTGGCTTCACTACCCCTCATGGAGTTTTTCTCCTTCTATTTAGTAGCACCATCACCCTCCTTCACAGAGGTTTGCTTGAGAGGAGGAGGTCGTTTGGCCTTGTCATTCTTCTTCTCGTTCTTGGACTTGGGCACGTACCCAATCCCTTCCTTGGCTACAACTCCCTTTTGGTTGGTCAAGAGGTCGTTGAGGCTCTTCTCTCCTTGTATGCAAGACACAAGACCTTTCTCGAGTTGCACCTTTAGCTTACCGTTCTCCTCAACAAGATGCATATGCTCACAACACGGGTTAGTGGCATTTGCATTATCAATTAACATCATACGAGGAAAAGTGGCTTTCTCCTTGGTTAGCTTTACTTGAAGTTGATCATGAGACTCTTTGAGGCTAGCATGAGCACCCTTCAAGACCTTGTGAGCCTTGTCAAGTAGATCAAACTCGTCTTTGAGTCTAGCAAGATCAACCCCAAGTTTGGCCTTCTCGGAGTTTAGCACACGAGAAACAACAAGAGCATGATCCAAATCTTTCTTTAACTTAGCATGATCAACGTTGTGTGACTCCTCAAGAGCCAAACGAAGACCACGCTCTTCCTCAAGAGCATTGGAAAGATCCGAAATCTCATCGGCATAGTCACGACTATGCCCCTCCATCTTGGAGATAGTATCTTCATGAGCCTCGATCACGTCATTGGCTTCACCAAGTTGTTCCAAGAGAGCAACAAAATGCTTCTTGGTTTTACCCTTGAGTTTACCCATAAAGGACTCAAACTCATTTTACTCCACATTAGGTCCCTCACATTCATCAATGCAATCCGTCAAGGAAGGATTATTAATGATGGTAGCTTTGATGTTGGGAGTTACCTTGTTGGTGGCTTTAGCCATGAGGCACTTGGCGGTGATGTTCTCATTGGGTGAGTCGAAGAGAGATATTCGTGGAGTTTTTGCAATGGCAACCGACTCACCATCATCATCATCATCATCATCATCATCATGGTACTCTTCTTGAACCACCAACGCCTTGTGAGGGGTTTTCTTGGTGAAGTTGCTCTTGTTGGGAAAGACTTGGCTTTGTCCTTTCGAATGAGCTTGCCACCATTGTCTTCCCTCTTCTTATACGGGCACTCCGCAACAAAATGACTCACATTGCCACAATTATAGCAAGTCCTTACACGTTGCTTGCTCTTCGTGCCACTTGAGTTGTTCTTGTTGAAGTTTGGCCTTGAGTTTTTTTACTCCAAAATTGCCTTGAAGCAAGTGCCATGTGTTCATGATAGGCATACTTTGTATCTTCGGCGTTCCTTTCCTCTTCTTCTTTTTCTTCAACGCAAACCTTGGACTTCAATGCAAGGTTGGGCTTCTTTGCCCTTTGAGAGCGAAGCACCGCATTGTCGGTGGTCTTTTCCAAGATGTTCATAGCCACAAACTCATCCAACACTTCACTTGAGGTCAGAGTGTGGAAGTCTGGCCTTTGACGAATGACGGAGGACATGGCCTTATGGTAAGGCATCATTGCCTTGAGGATTTTGCGCTTGATCCAATTGTCATCCGTGTCCTTGCTCCCGTGATCTCGGAGTGAGACCGCGAGTTTTGTTACTCTCCGATAAAGCTCACGAGGTTCTTCATCATCTTTCATTGCAAACTCATCGGATTCATCTTGCACTACTTCATAGTTGGAGCGGTGAATGCTTGCGCTTTCTCGGTAGAGAGAGATAACACAAAGCCATGCATCTTTGGCCAAGGCGAAGGGCCGAAGATGAGGTAGATCTTCGGGTGGAATTGCATCTTGAATGATGAAGAGAGCATTCTCATTGAATTGATTATCCACGGCTTCTCGAGGAGTGAAGTTGCTTGGATCATGCGGATGGAAACCTTCTTCAATGATTCTCCAAAGATTAGTGTTCATATGATTTAAATGACGCTTAAAGCGATAAACCCAAAAATCAAAGTCCTCATTTTTCACAATCTTAGGGGGAGGACCGTCATGATTCAAGTGAGTGGAAGGAATCGGTCCACCATAAACAAGTGGTGGTTCCACGTGGGCAAAGATGTTGGTGCCATTTTTACCACTAGAAGAAGGAGCCTTTTCACTACTAGCTCCCCCCTTGTCGGAGTTAGCATCCATCACCTTGTCTCTGGGATTACCCACTTTCAAAGGTGCGGTAGATAGTTTAAGCCCTTCAATGAATTTAGTAAACATGCTTTCAACCTCGGTCGTCATTGAGGTTTTCAATGTCTCCAAGGCTACATTGAATACCTCACGGGAGACCGAGGTTCCCCCATCACCCGTAGACGAGATCGGATTTACACCGGAGTGCTCCTCCACATCGTCTACGGTGTCAACCATACTCTTTGAACGGCAAAGTCCTTAGTAAAGAGACGAGGCTCTGATACCAATTGAAAGGATCGATATGGTTGACTAGAGGGGGGGTGAATAGGCAACTAACAATTTTTAACTTTTCTTTACCAAATTAAACTTTGCATCAAAGTAGGTTGTCTAGATGTGCAACTAGGTGAGCAACCTATATGATGCAACAACAACGAACATACAAGCAAGCACGAGAAGTAACACTAATAAGCTTGCACAAGTAAAGGTAAGAGATAACCAAGAGTGGGCCCGGTGAAGACGAGGATGTGTTACCGAAGTTCCTTCCTTTTGAAGGGAAATACGTCTCCGTTAGAGCGGTGTGGACGCACAATGCTCCCCAAGAAGCCACTAGGGCCACCGTATTCTCCTCACGCCCTCACACAATGCGAGATGCCGTGATTCCACTATTGGTGCCCTTGGAGGCGGCGACCGGACCTTTACAAACAAGGTTGGGGCAAACTCCACAACTTAATTGAAGGCTCCCAACGAAACCACGAAGCTTCACCACAATGGAATATGGCTCCGAGGTGACCTCAACCGTCTAGGGTGCACAAAGCACCCAAGAGTAACAAAATCCACACAAGAAAGTATGGGAAGCAAATATCCTTTGGTGGAAGTGTAGATCTAGGTCTCCTCCTTCAATCCCTAGCAAATCAACAAGTTTGAGTGGCTAGAGAGAGAGATCGGGCAAAGAGAGCTTGAGTAGTATTAATGGTGGAAAGAGAGAGGTAAGAGGTAAATGTGGTAGGTGGAAGAAGCACCCTTATATAGCAACCCTAAAAATCCAACCGTTACCGTGTTCTTAGTACTGCAGTGGTACAACCGCTCCTGGTCCCGGTACAACCGGGACTCACAGTTTACGTGCAGAACCCTACCAGGCGGTACAACCGGGCGACCAGACGGTAGTACTGGTTGAGAAGAACAACCGGACCAACCGCCCAACCACCACCCAACCACCGCATAGGAACAGAAGGGAGTCACCCCTGAGTGCGGTAGTCGAGCGGTACCGGGCCGGTGCAACCGCATGGCCTCGATCGCTCGGGCGACTAAGTCCTGAGCGGTAGAGCCGCTCCGGACACCGGTGGTACCGGTATGACCGGACCAACCGGGCCACCACCGCACGAGTACCGCATCAAAACAGAGACCAGACCGGTACTTGGGCGGTGCCTGGCCGGAACAACCGCCCTAGTCCTTGCTGAGCATTGGCGGTACCACCGCCGAAAGCAGCGGTACAATCGCTCGAACAAAACTGATCAGCGCCAAGACCCAGCGGTACAACCGCTCCAGAGAGCGGTACAACCGCTGGAGCCCACAGTAAGCAGTAGGGAGGAAGGGGAAGAGCTCTCTCTCTCACAGTTTAGGAAGGCAAGAGAGGGGTGAGGTAAGTGTACGCCAAATGATACCCCAACACTTTCCAATGTGGATTCCCTCTTGATAGTACGGGTTCCATATGACCAAAAGAGATAAACAAACATGTAGAAAACACCGTCTTCGATCTTTTTCTTCAGAGAGAATAGCTAACCGAAGAGGGCCTAAAACCGAGATCTGAAACACTTAGCATAAGATTAGGCCAATAAAGGGTTGTCATCATCCTCCAAAACACAAAGTAGGGAAATGACCTTACACTAATGACATGTCAGTTTTTATTGGGGCTTATTTAGATAAACCTTTTTTATCTAAAGGATGGCAGTTTGATAAAGTAGCATGGTAATTTTTCAAATTTTCAAAGCATGGCATTTAAATTTATGTGTACTTTTTTGTACATGGCATTTTTTTACTTAGAGGATGATAAAAAGAACGTAAGGCTCTT
>NC_041384.1:634924047-634947909 GCF_002162155.2 Triticum dicoccoides | reverse complement strand
ATAGTCAATCACCTTAATTACTTACCAAATTTCTAATCTAAATATAAGGCAATTCACAGTCGAAATTTGATGAACATTTATTTACGCAATTGCATTATTACTGATAGATAAATCACAAGCTAACTTACTACAATATTTATATCCCGTTACAACGTTAGGGCATTGTTTGTTCTAGTAGAGGATGACAATTTTAAAGTTTACCATGGCAATTTTATTTTTCTAAATCGCACGGTCTTCTTTTCTTTAGAAGTTTAGCATGGTAATAATTTTTTTTTGCGGATGGAAAGCATGGCAATGTATTATTATTACATAAAAACTGTTAACTTTGCCTTTTGGGCGAATCGAGGGGGTTCGTCCTGGCCTGCCCCCTAGTGAATGATCAGTGAAACGTTCGCTGGAAGCTTCCTCTCGGATGACGTTCCTAAGCAATTGGGGTGAAAAAGGCTACGGGGCGGTTTAGTTCTAGGACTAACGCTGCCACATTTTGTCACACATTTTTGTCAAGTTTACTTAAGATTAATTTATCAAAATAAGAGCTACAAGTTGATAAGTCTAAGGAAATTTTGTCACATTTTTTATGTGTATATCATACGGGGCTTAAATGTAGCTTGCCTAAGGTGTGGCTTGAACCAAACACTAATCTAAATTGGTCAAATTTGCCTAACCTTAAGTGTGGCAATCTTTGACAAAATTAGTCACAAACCAAACAACTCCTACATTTTTAGATAGAGCCTCTTAAGTGTGGCAATTGCAGAAATGGATGTATCTAGACATATTTTATTTCTAGATATATACATTTCTGAGACAAATAATTTCAAACAAAGGGAGTACATTTTTGCTAACACGACGGCATTGTGATGTGTTGAGCCTGTCTCGTTCGAAACGGTGCCAATCGCGTTTACGTCGGGTCGACGTTCAGTATTTGCTACTATTCCAGTACCGACATGAAAAAAGCCATACAAATGTCATTCGCCGAGGAAGCGTGGAAAGGGACCCGGCGGTAAAGCACAAAGCACAGGAAGCAAGTCTAGGTTCGACCACACACGTCACTAGTCACTAGATGCTACTCCTAGTATAGTGTTTACATTCGTCTTAACCAGGCAGCCAGGGCCAGGTTCGATGTATCTGCACTAGCACACCAGGCAACGTTAGGAATGGTTTTACTCAAAACAAGAAATGAGAACTCCCCCCCAAAAAGAAAAAGAAATCAGAATGGTTTCCTCATTGACTGCTGCTAGCACCGCAATAGCATCTGAGAGCATCTAGAGCGGGCGCCTCAAACCGTCTCAAATGCCGACCGGGCGTTCTGGTCAGTGCCGGTCACAAAAAACAAATTCAGTCTGGCGCCTCAAATCGGTCTCAAATGTCCGGACCGTTCGTGTTCGGCGCACTCATATCCAACCCAAATGTACGGCTGATATGGGACGGCCTGGTCCTGCTCGGGCACGTCAGCCCGACCCACCACCAACCCCACGATGTCCTCACAAAAAAAATTGTTTCCTCTCCGAACCCTAGCGCTCACTTCACTGTCCTTTCTCGTTTCGTCCCCTCCTCCTCTCCAATTCCTATCCAATCCGGTGACATGTCGAGCTCCGGCAGCCACTCCGGCTCCGACCTTGACGTTGACGAGGAGCTGGCCCTCTGGATTGCGTTGGAGCAGTCGAAGGTGAACATCAGGGGCAGCTCCGGATCTGCACCGTCACCGCTCCTGCGCTGGCGCAACGCAGACGACGAAGCTGTCCCCTCCCGACCCGCGGGCAGCTCCGCAAGGGCAGCGTTGTCTGCTCCGCCCCCGTCCAACCCCTTCGCCCACCAGCCACTGCTCCGTGTGGGCGGCGGCGGGTGCTAGTGCCCGCTCCGCCGGCCTGCATGCGCACTCCGGAATTGGAGGCACGCGCCGCCTACCGTGAAAGGCAGCAGGCAAGGGAGAAGGACGTGGCGGAGCAGTCCGTGCGTTGCTGCCACGGGCTGCCCATGGAGCTCGACGAGGACGAGCGGCTCCTAGCTTGGGTCCACCGCTGGTCGCAGATGACGGCGGAGACAAATGTTCGCCGCTTACGTCGGAAGAACACGAAGGCGCTCCGGCTTGCCAATGGGCGGTCGGAGCGCGAGGCGGCGGAGGCGGCTCGGGTGGCCAAGCTCAAGCGGCAGCAGGCCAGGGTCGTCCGGCGGATGAAGGGGCTCATCGTCCTCTCCGGTGACTCCGAAGTCAACGACGACGACGACCACAACTCCACCTCCGACAACTCCGAAGTCAACGACGACGACCACAACTCCACCTCCGACAACTCCGATGATCCACCACCTAGCGCTGACGCGTTCAACTGCACCGGCGATCGGAAGGGTGAATCTCTGCCGTCTCCGTCATTAATTTATAGTTATTTATATCTCTAGTTAGAACATGTCCATCATATGTGGATTATGTGAACTTTGAGTAGCTTTTGGAGAGCCGACAATGATTTTTTGGTGATCCAAATGTGCATATATATATATATGTCTGTTTCATAGTCTGTCCAATGATCTATGTAATTTATATTCACGTTGCATGAGTAGTATGGATATTGGGTATCGGATATGAGGAGTATGGATGTGGGGGACACAAATTGAGGACTACCCGGTCAGTACCCGTGGATACGCCCGGGCGTGTCTGTGAGCGTTTGAGGGACCGAATTTGATGACCCTGGTTGTAGATGCTCTCATGAGTCTGAACCATACATCTTCAACGGTGACCCTCGAAACGTACTCACTGTTTGTTCACAGATTGGTTCAGACTTGTCCGTGGACACGGATACGGAAGCCGATTATCCAACTCTATCCCTAAATATTTTTCCTTGATTTTCTTTTCTAAGCCTGCAACACTCAAAAGTCAAAAAATATAGAAAATATCATAATTCATCCATAGATAACATGCAAATATTCCGATTGCAACAATAGTCCAAATTGCATCCGAGATAACCGCATGTTCAACAAGTTATTTAAATTCACTGGTACCAAATTTAGTGATACTTGAGTCAGAATTCGGACATGTCATCTCACACACCGTGACCCTTGAGTTTCGTCCAACAATGTATGAACGTAAATTCCCGTAAAAAGTATGAACGTAAATGGCGTGCCCTGGTCCTTTGGTACAACACGACAGCGCGTCTGGGCTATACAACATGATGATTATCAAGTTGTAACTTTAAATGAATCAATGAATTGATTAACATGTAGAGTAATAAGAAGCAAAACTTACAATCTCAATGATTTGCGAGCCCGATGACCACCTTCGCTCCACTTGTGCAATCACACCACAAAACTTCATGACGGAGTTGGAGGCGGTGTACGATGGGCTAGTGACTTCACATTGCGTTCATGGATCATGTGCAAGTCATAGGGCGCAAAGTGTTTTTCTCATGAAACAAAGCATGCACGTTCTGCCAAAACGGTTGAGCCCCCTTACCTTATGCCTACAAAGTCTGCAGATACGACCTTCCATGCATCGCACAACAACTCATCCTTCATCACCGAATACCCCGTCTTTGTGCTTACTCTAGGAAACAACAAGAAGGTCAAAAAAAAACCTCAACCCTACCTGGTCGATAATCCAAACAAGGGAGGAGCTAGCGGACAATTTGAATTTCAACTACCGAACACCTATCGGGCTTGGTGTGACTGGTGTCCACCATGGATGGCACCGGCAGGGGGCAGAGGGTACATGACTGTGGACCAATCCTGCATGGATGGCGACGTAGTCCAAGACTGGCATGCGTATAGATGGGGGCTTCACACATACGACAATGCCTGGGTGATGACCGAAGAGGTACTTCGGCGGCGTCGAACGAGTAGGGTATGGATGCAGAGTAAGGAGGGAGCAATGGCGAAGTGGAAGAAAAGTGGCCCGGGAGGGGGATTTGAGTGGGCTGGTAGTGTTAGGGTCCGACGTGGTAGAGATCTAGATGCCCGCAAGCCTCCCCTTGGTTTGCGTCTGGTTTGCGAAATTTTTAAAAAGAAGACGTGTCCACAATCAAATAGGAATTTATGTTGGACGACAAACTACATGAATAGCTCGGTTCAGATGTATGCGGATATTTTGAAGGCCGCGTTGGAGATACCCTAACAGCTGACCAATACTATGAAGCATGTCTCACCGTATTGTGCCGAATGCTGACGAGAAAACCAGTCCATTTATTCATGCAGTGTGGTCAGGAATGAGTCATTTGGAAAGCTTCCTTTTTACAGAATTGTTAACTGGCAACCGTTTGTCAGGGGCCAATCCCGACAAACACGCTATCTTCCGTTGGTTTTGTTGTAGTATGAATCTTGGCGCAGGGAACATGAGACGCGTACGATTTTAAACTCGCTCGCTATGATACAAAAGAGCGACGTTATCCTATTCAAAACACTAGAGCTTACCGCACTAGCTAGTGACGCGAACCTCCACTCAGGACACCTGAGATCGAATCCTGGTCCCTTTTTTGTTTTCCTTTTCTTTTTTAGCAGACGGCAATATTTTTTCTACTTAGGTACATGGCAATTTATCTAAAAAATTCAAAATGAGAATTTTTTATAATTTTTTGAAGCCACATAGCAAATTTAAACATTTGTTTTCAGTGTTCACAAGTCAAGTTTGTTTTTGTACATGTCAGTTTTATTACTAATAACATGGCATTTTATTATTAAGAAAATGACATTTTTATTTCTTATAATGTTCACAAGTCAAGTTTGTTTTTGTACAGGATAATTTATTATTAATAGGAAGGCATTTTTATTCCCTGATCTTCACAAGTCAAGTTTGTTTTTGTACATGCCAGTTTTATTATTAATAACATGGCATTTTTATTATTAAGAGGATGGCAAACTTTAGATATTTCTTTGCACTGTCACATGGCATTTTGAATTTATAAACTTTTATACATGAAGTAGGTCCATGAAAAAAACAAAGAACACATTTTCTCACAAACATGGCTTCTTTTTTTTTGCACTGTGACATGGCATGAAACATCTCATGAATAAATTCAAAAAAATCAAATATGTCACCCACAATTTTTTGATTTTTTTTCTCGCAATTTTTTTTGAATTTTTTTGTAGAGCAAATTTTTGCCTTTCAGGATGTCAATTATCTACAACAAAATTGTGTAACTTTTTTATGCATCCAAAAACCTTGATTGTTATAATTCATTTTAGCTATTTCTTTTATAATGTGGCAAGAATTTAGATTTTTTATAAAGTAGTGATCGGCCCGAGAGGAGTACTAAATGGGCTGATTGGGCCTAGTTCACCATGGGGTGGTTCTCCCAGCAAATGGAAATAGTTTGCTTCATCGACCCGAGGGAGCGGTCTTTTTTCTTAACCAAGTTGAAAAATGTTTGCCAACTAACCTGTGGTTGGATGGTTAGATATACAGTGGTATCTCCAGCCCACTAGGGTTCAAGTCCTGGTGCTCGACTCAGTCTCTCGAAGGTTCTCATAAGGGTAGGGTGTATGTGCGTGCGTTCATAGATGTGAGTGTATGCGTGTATATATGAGCGCTTGTGTCTGTACTATGTTAAAAAAAGTTAAAAATATTTTTTTTGTAGGGAACCGGGAAAGCCCGTATTATGTGCATATCTACTTGCAGCACCTCTTGAGCCACACAAGAATATTAAGAAACTCAAGGTCGATACATTAAAAAAAACAGAATCCTTAGTGTAAGAATACGTAGCGTGTATTAGGGATATTTTTAATGTAATATTTTCCTTTCTATCTAAACCTCCACATCTATCCTTTCCTTTTCAACTAGGATTAGATCTTGGAGGACAAGCATAGGCTGGTTTTGTAGCTGTACATATACAGGGCACTAATGCATGCGATTGATTCTCTCCCAAACTAACTATTCTACATGGTATCAGTTTTTCTCTAGGTCTTGTGCCTTGCTTCCGCTGCTTCCTTGCCCTAGCCACTGCCGAACCTTGCCCATAGCTGCACCCCTCCCTTGCTGCCGCCATGGACTTTGGTGAGTTCAGCGACCTCGCCTCCACCCCAACACCTCCGAGTCCAATCCCTCCAACCCCTTTGCTGCTAGCTCCCTCAACCCTGCTGCTCCTAGTGCCACCGCCATCCAGCTCATAAACATCCGTAACCATGTCACCGTTATCCTTGACTTCGAGGAGTCCAATTTTTGCATCCGGCGAACCTTCTTCAACCTCACTTTTCGCAAGCTTGGTCTTCTTGATCACATCGATGGCACCGTCGACGCTCTCATGGCTTTTGGCGACGTCGAGTGGGCTCAAATCGACCAGTGCATCGTCTCCTGGTTGTACACCACCGTCTCCAAGGACATACTCGAGATCATCATCCAACCCTTCGACACCGCCGCCAACGCTTGGATCGTCATCACCGAGCTCTTCCGCGACAATCCTCTTCAACGCTCCATCTTCACCAAGCGTGATTTCCTCAACCTCGTCTAGGGAGATCTCTCTGTCATTGCCTTCACGAGCCGCCTCAAGTGTCTCTCGGACACACTTCGCGACATCGGCACTCCAGTCAATGACCAGGACATGTTGACTACCTTCATCAACGGGCTCAACGGCGAGTTCGGCCACTGCATCGCCGCCCTCACCATCAACCCTGCTGGTCTAACCTTCACCCATGCACGCGGCGCTATTTTGCAGGAAGAACGCCGACTTGCTCGCCATGCTCAACAAATCCGGGCAATGGCCCTCGTCGCCAACCGGTTCTCCGCGCCGCTGGCTTCACCGGCCACGCGTCCCCCCGTGCCTTCTCCAACGCCTCCTGCTCCTGCATCGGGTGGGCGTGGCCGTGGCAAAGGGCGCAAGAAGCAACAGCAGCCTCAAGTCCTCAATAGGGGCTCGACACTGCTACTGGCGCTGCTCCTGGCTGGGATCCGGCTGCGCCGTTCTGGCCCGTTGGTAACTATCCACTGTTTGGTATGTTCCAGGCCTGGCCACCCAACTGGCGTGCACCCGACGCTGGTCTCCTTGGCCCGCGCCCTGGTGTGTCCACCCCGCAGGCATACACTGCTCATCTCTGGCAGTAAGGCTACAACGGTCCTCCGGTCTACAACGGCTTCCCCCCACCGTCCATGCTGCTCCAGCCCCCTGCATGGGACCAGACGCAGCTTCATGCCGCCCTCAACAACCTCTCCTTGCAGCAGGGTGGTGCCGGCGGAGGCGGCTCCAACTGGTTTTTTGACACAGGCGTGACTGCCCACATGACTAGCGATCCCGGTATCCTCTCTTCTTCCTTCCCCTCCTCTTAACTTTTCCTCTGTCATCTTCGGCAACGGAGACTCCCTCCCCATCACTCACGTCGGAACACCTCTCTCCCCACTTCCTCTTTCCCACTTTCATTACGTGATGTCGTAGTTACTCCTAATCTTATTAAAAATCTAATCTCTGTTCGTCTTTTAACTCGTACCAATCCTGTTAACGTTGAATTTGATGATCTTGGTTTTTCTGTCAAGGATCATCGTTCCCGCGCGGTGATTCTCCGATGTGATAGCGACAACGACCTCTATCCTCATGTCGCCGGACCTCAAGCTCTCCTTGCCGGCACCACCGACCTTTGGCACCAACGCCTTGGCCACCCGGGACATGATGCTCTCTCTAGGACTATATCTTCTTTTGATTTTACTTGTAATAAATCACCCCCTACAACGTGTCATGCTTGTAGATTGGGGAAGCACGTTCATCTACCTTTCAAACAATCAGATAGTCAAGCTAGCTTTCCTTTTGCTCTTGTTCATTGCGATGTTTGGACGTCTCCTATAACAAGTGTTTCGGGTTTTCAATATTATCTTATTTTTCTAGATGATTATTCTCACTACGTTTGGACTTTTCCTTTGCGCCGCAAATTGGACGTGTTTCCTACTATCTCTCGTTTTCATGCTTTTGTTGCCACCTAATTTCAACGCTATATCATAGCTTTTCAAACCGACAATGGTCATGAGTTCGATAATCATGCTTCACGCAACTTTTTTGCACAGCACGGCATCCATCTACGTCTCACATGTCCTTACACATCACAACAAAACGGTCGTGCTGAACGAATACTTCGCACCTTGAATGATAGTGTCTGCACTCTATTATTTCATGCTCACATGCCTCCTAGGTTTTGGGCTGAAGCACTCAACACCGCCACCTATATTCTTAATTTTCGACCTTGTCGGCCACGAAACAATCTTCCTCCTCACTAACTTCTCTTTGGTTCACCACCTGATTATTCTCATCTTCGAGTCTTTGGCTGTCTATGTTACCCAAACACCACTTCCACCGCTCCTCATAAACTCTCACCTCAACCTCTCGCTTGTATTTTCTTTGGTTACCCTCCTGATCACCGTGGATACCGCTGCTATGATCCGGTCAGTCGCCGTGTGCTAACATCACGCCATGTTGTTTTTGACGAGAGCGTTTTTTCCTTTCAGGACCATGCCGCAGGAGTTGCCGTCATCACTAGCTTCGATCTCTCAAGCTAACGTTGTGGTGTTCCGCGTGCCACTAGCCCCTCGCCATCGTGACCCGCCGCCCGCTCCACGGGTCGCTGGGAGTCCAGTTTGTGGCCGCCCCTGCATCCCCATCGGCGGCCACTACGGCTGCTACCTCTCCTGCCAGGATGCCAAGCCCCTCTACCATGGGTACCAGTTCGGCTGCTATGGCAGCGAATTCTGGTGCCATGGCAGCCCCTTCTTCGGGTGCAGCTCCAGCCTCGCCTAGTTCGGCTGCCACGGCAGCCAGTCTCGACGCAGCGGCTGCTGTCTTCCACGACTCCCCAGCAGCCACGCCCAACTCGTCGTCTTCTTCCATGGCTTCCTCCGGCCCTGCCATCGAGCTCGCTGCTTCTTTACCGCCGGCAGCCCTAGTTGCACCACGAGTGTTGCCCCATGGCTCCGTCCCTCCGACGTCTCCATTCACACGATGACCACTCGTGCCCGCCGTGGTCTACTACAGCCCAGCCGTCGCCTTGAGGATGCTCATGTCGCCACGATCATGCCATCGCCGCTTCCCACATCGGCTCGTGCGACCCTCCGTGATACCACGTGGCGGTCTGCCATGCAAGACGAGTATGATGCTTTGCAGGCCAACCGCACTTGGACTCTTGTGCCTCGACCTCGTGGTGCTAACATCGTCACCGGCAAATGGGTATTTCGGCATAAACTCAAACCCGATGGCTCCTTGGATCGCTACAAAGCACGTTGGGTTGTTCGAGGATTCACACAACGTGCTGGCATAGACTTCGGTGAGACTTCTAGTCCTGTTGTTAAACCTGCCACAGTTCGCACGGTTTGCATCTTGCCGCCTCTCGCCACTGGCCGGTACATCAGTTGGGCGTATCCAATGCTTTTCTTCATGGACTTCTACATGAGCGTGTCTACTGTGCTCAACCTACGGGGTTCATTGGTGCCGCCAACCCTAAGCATGTTTGCCTGCTGTCCAAATCACTTTATGGGCTCAAACGGCTCCTCGCGCTTGGTACACGCGCATCGGTGATTTTCTTGGGCGCCTTGGGTTCACTTCGGCCCTTTCAGACATCTCACTGTTCATGCTTCGTCGTGGTTCGGACATGGCCTATTTGCTACTTTATGTTGATGACATTGTCCTCATAGCTTCCTCCATAGATTTTATTCGGATGGTCATTACTTCTCTCAGCGCGGAATTCAAGATGAAGGATCTGGGCCCTCTTCATTTTTTCCTTAGTGTTGCCGTTCGTTGCACGGCCTCTGGTTTCTTTCTTTATCAAGAGAGATATGCTGAGGAGATTCTTGATCGCGCTGCTATGTCCAATTGCAAGCCTGCCTCTACGCCAGTTGATACTAAGCCCAAGGTTTCGTCTGCCTCCATTGAACTTGTGACAGATGCATCTTTCGACCGAAGCATTGCTGGTGCTCTTCAATATCTCACTTTAACATGGCCAGACATTGCCTATGTCGTTCAACAGATTTGTTTGCATATGCATGCTCCGCGTGATGCTCATTGGGGATTGATAAAGCGTTTGCTTCATTATCTTTGCGGCACTACTTCACACGAGCTTCGGATCATAGGCAACCCCTCCATCGCCCTTGCTGCATACTCTGATGTTGACTGGGCTGGCTGCCCTGACACTCGTCGCTCTACATCGGGATATTGCATCTATCTCGGGGACTCTTTGGTGTCTTGGTCTTCCAAACGCCAACCTACTGTTTCCCGTTTGAGTGCTGAGGCCGAATACCGTGCAGTGGCCAATGCCGTGGCTGAATGTTGTTGGCTTCGACAACTACTTGAGCTTCATTGTGTTGTTGATCAGGCCTCCGTGGTGTTTTGTGAGAACGTCTCTGCAGTTTACCTCTCAGCCAACCCCGTTCATCATCGCCGCACAAAGCATGTTGAATTGGACATTCATTTTGTACGCGAGAATGTAACTTTGGGACACTTTCGTGTTGTCCATGTTCCGACAGCCCATCAACTTGCGGACATCATGACCAAAGGGCTTCCGACAAATTCATTCGAAGCATTTCGATCGAGTCTTGGAATCACCTCGGATGACGCTTCGACTGCGCGGGGGTGTAAGAATACGTAGCATGTATTAGGGATATTCTTCATGTCATCTTTTCCTTCCTATCTAAACCTCCACATCTATCCTTTCCTTTTCAACTAGGATTAGATCTTGGAGGACAAGCATAGGCTGGTTTTGTAGCTGTACATATACGTGCCCTTTGGGCACTAATGCATGCGATCGATTCTCTCCCAAACTAACTATTCTACACTTAGGACTCGGTTCATTCATCACAAAGAAGAAAGTTGCTCAATTAATTAAGAAAAAAGGGGTAAAATCATCACAATCTGCTGACCAGCACACACAATATACCATTATGAAGACAAACCTGGTCGACGTTGCATAATGGCAACGTCATCATCACCTCTCCCTGAGCAAGCGTCTTTGGCTTCGCCACAAATAACCATTGTTCTAGCCCAGACCGCAGAGAACTGGCATGAGGTGAGAGGAAGAGGGCATCGATGGCAATATGAAAGATGGAAAGAGGAAGCTCACCGCCAACACGTCAAGCTCTCCTCGTGGGCCATCCTCTGATGCGTACACATCACTTCCACCAAATCCACCCCGCCATCGAGCTCCCCATCTTCTTCTACCCCTCCCACATCGGCGCTACATCGGCTACAACATGCGAAGAGAGTTACGAAGAGATTGGGTGAGAGAGATGGGAAAATAAATTTAGGTTGTCGGACATTGGGAGGGCGTCCTTTTATGCAGCCACCAAACTCCACCGCCTTTAGGAAAATACCGAAAAGCCCACAGGTGTGGCCGTGTGTGGGGCCTGTCCTACTGTGTGTAGGTCTGCCAAGATGCCCGCGCATACCCGGCAGGCCCAACTGAATAGTCTAACAGGATGGCCCCACACGCGAGCCGGCTCTATACACATGACACAGGACACAGTTGGCGCGAGCGAACCAACCCGGCACGGGGCAAACGGTCTTGACAAGCTGGACCCATGCACGAGCAGGTGCGACTCAAGACCTGGCTGGTTCGAGTGAACCAACCCGGCGAAGGCCGCCCCTCACGCGACTCAACATACGCGTGCATGATGTACGACCCACTTGTCGCGATCAAACTAGGCCGGCGGGGCCGAAGGCGCTGACAGGCAGGCCCGGCCTCCCCGTCGCACACGAGCAGCGTGCTAGACGCACGCGGGCATGGCCAAAAACACCACATGCCGGTGGCCTTGCCCACGCCCGCGGCCCACCCGTTGACGGAGCAAATTCTCATCAGATCCCTTGGTAGGGCTCATGACGAGACCGGAAGTACCGAGATGGGGCCTGCACACATGATTTACCCGTAATATCCTACATCATGCTTTGTCTTGTTATCCATGATGAGGGGATACCTTGTGCAGAGGATTACAATGGTGTTTGAGATGTCTACCAAGAGTTGAGTTTTAGATTGGATCCCTAATGAGGACCTAGGCCTCACTTTATATAGACATGAGAGGTCTAGGGTTTACACAGGGGGGAGATTAGATCAATAAGGCCGCCGCCCTCTATCTTGGGGAACACGCCCTCCTTCTTCGCCTTCTTAGGGTTTCCTGATGCTCCTTGGGCCTAGTGGTCCTAGGTTAAGGTTGAGGTCGGGCTCCCTTATGCTAGGTACCTTGGGTTTAGGACCCCGTCGCCCATCATGGACCCCCAAGGCACGCTGCCCGGGTGCGCGTTATCCGGACAGATTGGACATCACGAAGGACCCCAGGGAGTCAGCCGCACCGTGCGTGCGCAAAACGGTCTGCGCGGAGGCACTCTAACCCACGAAGGCTCCCAGGAAGCGGATACTTCAACATCCTTTATAGGAGTAATATGCATGTGTAGGGTGCTCCTATAATTGCTAGAAAAGTTTAAATCTGCCAAGAACTTAAATTTGGGAAAAGAATCCTTTCTTGATCTTAGTAGTCTATTCACCCCCTTCTGGATATACTTATCAATCCTACAGTATGTTGGGCCATGGCTTATACAATAATCATTTCGAATGTTGTGGGTAAAGTATACAACTTCTGCAAAGTGTACAACTATTTGAATAGCTGTGTCCACGGTCAAGGACGACTAGTGAGGCCGCACTAAACTTGTGCAGTGTTTTGGATTTAAAAACTCATGGTAGGTGGTACTTTTGGTGTGATGCATAGTGGAATGGCCATTTAAATGTGGACCTTGTCCCGGGATAATGACCTATATGGAACTTGATTATGAGGATGTTGGATTTTGATGATAGTATGAATGGGGAATTTGGATTATGGTGAATCATGAATATATATTATTGGTTGGATTCAGAGTAAGAACATTGACCCATAGGGTCATACTTAGATGCTTTAAAATTGTTTTGCAAAATTGATAGGCTCACATGTGTCCAAATATTGCTTTCCGCAGATAATGAAATATAGTATAGAAGCACCCTTTCTTTGTACTCAACCCTGCATGAATATTCTGTTATCACTCTTTTGTGGGTTACTTGCGAGTACATTCAAAATACTCATCTAGCATTGTTGTCCCTGGCTATTAACTTGGTCAGGCATGGAGGATTTCTTTCTAGAAGATGAGTTTGTTGACGACGCCCCTGCGAATTAGGACACCTCCCAGTCAGAATGCCTGTAGGGATAAGACATGATGGTTAGGGATCAAGTTATCATTGGAGTTTCCGCTGCTATCTCATTTGGAGTTTCGCTCATGAGGCATTGATGTGTAAGACTTGACCATAATGTTTCTATTTATGTAAGACTTTATCATTATGTAATGGATGTAACCAGTCATATTCCATTCGTTGTGTTAAGTGAGCATTGATCTTGAGATCACTGTACATGCACAATAGATGACTTTGATCAGCTAAAGTGTGGTCCCCACAAGGACATGGGACATGGATGTGCCCATGGCCGGTGAAGATTTAGACTATGGTCGGTTTAAACCCTTAACTTTTGCTATGCAAAAGTTCCCAATACTAATACTAATGTCATGTCAGTTTTTATTTGACGCACTGGGTTGGATGGTCGGCTCCCCTAAAGCCGTCCGCGGACACGTCCATGCATATTTGGTGTGTCTGTTTTCATGCATATCGTTGGAGATTCCCTAAGTACTCTATCCACCCCGTTCTAACTGTTCGCTATTTCATTTCGATAGTGTATGGAACAGATCTGTCATCTTGATGGAACATTGCCCTTCGGTGACATCATCACCCCTGGTGTCGCGATGTGATCTCAGTGGTGCGTGATGCTATTCAACGGTGCCAGTGACAATCCTAGCTTAAGGTGTAGAGTGTCCGTTGGGCAAACAGGGAGGTGTTTCTTTGTGTAGTCTTAATAGCAAGACGCCTAATTTTAATATGAACATGCAGACTATATACCTTTTACTTTAGCCGCCCCCTCCCCTGGTCGTAGTCTAGACATTGCTCACTTTCCGATTTTGTATCGGTTTCCCTTATTCTTTCTGGTGCAAGTGTCTTCTACTATGATTCGTAATTCTTGCATTATGTCCCCATTCTTTTATTTAAGTGAAATTGTTCAGGTTCGCTAATGCACACCATAGTTCACCTAATAGAAACAATCTCATGTACATATGGGTTACACACATCTAATAACTAAACCATCTTCTAGCAATTAACGGATTGTTGAAGCAATGATATACTAGTATTATTTAATAAATGGCTGAAAAGATTTTAAAAACGTTAACATTAGTAGTAAAAGAAGGCTCGACCAACTAATGGAAATTCGTAGACACAAATTACCAGTCATTGCTTAAACAAAGTAAGTAAAACATAGAAGCCTCAAACTTTCACACTATGGAAAGATGCGCGGCTACCCTGCGCATTCCGAGTGTCATTTTCGACAGTTTTATTACCAGCATCTATTCCCAATTTCAAAATTTGATTACACATTTTCCACCCTAGGATCATCAACAAAGATCATTTCTTCAGGTATGTGCATGCCAATCACCATTCATTGACCTTTTTGCGGGTATCTCAAGTCCTAATGATATGTACACCAGCCGAGAAGCAATATCGACAATCATACACACACCACAAATATGAACAGAACGAAACTTAACACTGAACACATATATAAGACGCTGTTGGCATGCTAAACATGGACTCAACCATATTTTCCAGTAAGACAAGTACCATGGCAGCATGCACCATACTCAAGAGTTCACTATAGGTTCAGGCACCAACATCACAAAGGATCACGCCTCGAGGCTCAACCATCTGGAACTGATTTGAAGTACTGAGACATAAATGCCCTGAATCTTAATTTATACTCCTTCGGAGAGATTACTGTTGGAGATAGATTCTTGGGGACAACAAGCGATGTCTTCACCCACGACTCCAGTTGTTTGTCCCAGGTATACTGCCTCAAGTAATCAATTATCCCGAATACAAGTTCCTTCTTCTGTTTGTCCACTCCAACAAACAAGGAGTAATCCATGACATTCATGTTCTGGAAACACAAGAAACACAACTTGTGAGCTTCACAGCCAACGTAATGGGCATACGCCCAAATGCATATGAACTCAACGAAAACTATTTGCAGGAATATAGGCATACTTACACATAGAAAGGATGTATCATTCCAAAGAGCACGTTCCATGAAGTTTTTGGTTTTTCCTTTAATGTAGATAGGCATGGTACGCATGTCTTCAATAAAATTTTGATCCAACAGTACACTTTCTGGATTTGTTGAATCAGCAACATATCGTGAGAAAAGAGCACCCTTCAGATCATATCTACGCAGTATGTTACGGCCAAATAAAAGATTCTCCATAATCATGAAACTAGTCCTTGCCTCCTTGCCATTCCTAATTTCTTTGACCTACAATAGTGGTTAGAGATAATTAGAACATAAACAATTAATAGTGCGAGCATTAACAGGGTAGAGCTTTGCAGAAAATTCATTCTGTACCTGATATATTCCCAGAATTTTTGCAAGGCAAGTAGGGTTACTTGAGACTTGAGATTCACTAAAATGCTTGAAATATTCAAGACCATATTTTAAGAACGAGTCAAACTCTGTTTTCTTGATTTCTTTTATGATAAATCTGTCATCCATTGATTTCGCAAAAAAAGCATTGCTCTTACCACCTTGTGCATTCCATAGTTTACAACGGCTTATGGATGAAATATACACAAGCTCGGATGGGCAACATATCTTCCGAAGCTCATAGAATTGCCTTGCATATACAGAAACCACAGTGTATTTGCTCTTCAAACCTAGCTTTTCACTATTCAGACAAATTTCAGGATGCATATCTTTTAATGCTGACAGAAATGAATCATAAAATCCAGATGTTGATTCCTCATATGATAATGACGATGTGTTGTTTAATAGGCTATGATCCTTTTCTAAAGACTCCTTCGAAGAGATAACTGATGACGGCATAGAGGTACCTCTGGCCAAGTTGCTAGGTGCAACCTTATCAAGCTTTCTTCTAGATAAAAGTTCATCCTTTTCAAATGCAGCTTCAGAATAAATTCCTTGGTCTTCAGATATAGCCAGTGCATAAGCAATGATGCTAGATATCTCTTCCTCAACAATTGACAAAATATTACCACAGGGGCCAGCTACAAAATGCATCAAATTCATTTGACATTTGAGTTGTGTCAGTGATGAAGAAGTTGGGGTGTATTTGTTGATGAGATGGAACTTATTCAAATCGCCAGTTTCAATTTCTTTCTTGTATCCCATTTCCAAGTGACTCAACTTATTCCAGACCCATTCTCTTGTGTCATCACTCATGAAATCCAACAAGTTTTGCAATACAGGCAAATGTTTACTTGGCATGGCAATAGGGTAAATTTCATTGCCTCTGGCTGGTGCAGGGTGTTCATCATTCTTAACTGGTAACACATTTTGATGTGACCCATTTTCATCAACCTCACCTGGAGAAGACCCAAGCTCTTTAATTGGTGATTTCTCAGTAAGCTGATCCTTCTCTGAAATTATGCCACCACGAGAATTGTCAACATCGTCAGAAGAATTTATAGTTGCTTCCAGTCTTTCCACTCCAATATTCAGGACAGATAGTGTGTCCCCATGTATGGGTACGGAAATATTTTTAGAACTCAGCTCATTCTCCGATATGCTTTTGTGGTTAGAATTGTCTGAAGATGCGCCATCAAGTTTAATGTACTGAAGAAGATGATACAAACGGACATCCCAAACATAGAATCCAAGAAGAAGTTGCTGATACAGCCAGTTCAAGCTAAGGATCTCGTGAGCACAAGTCTCAGGCCTTGCAATGTGGTCAAATGCCTTCAGAGAAACCTAGTATATAGAAGATATATTAACATGTCAAAAACTCAACCCTTGGATCAGGAGAAGAATCAACCTAGAGAAAACAATAGGCTTACCTCAAGTACGTTCCTTTCTTGTGCAAGCATACTACCGACTTCCAAAAATATTCCCTCATATGCTGAACTGTTTGTGTTCTTCCCCATGGCTTCACCAGAGTATCTTGATTTCAAGCCTTGTATAGTGTTTTCAATTTCAGAGAAGAGTAGCTTCCATTCAGCAAGGACCTTCAAGCATAGAAGTATGTTAAGATGAGGAATGATTTAGCTAAATAAAAATGTACGGCTGCAGCAAAATATTTGTAGAAACGCACACTCTTAACTTCAACATCGAGCCAATCTTTTCTGTTTGGGTTATGGAACTGCAAAGTCATTGGTGGCTTAGTAGCGGAATATATTTCAATAGATGAGTATCTGAACACAGAAACTTTGGATCCCAATCTGCAAGAGCAAGAAATTTTTAGTGATATCATTTTGGAAATGAACTTCTATGTTTACGTCGGAACATCCTGCTAAAATTTACCCAAAGAAACGTAGGCAGTCCCTGTGCAGCAAATGCCCACATGTTGACAGCTTCTTAGCAGAAGAATGTGTTGAGAAACTGAGTTCCAAAAACTTCGCAAACGAGAGGTTGCGTGCAGAGGAAGATATTATAACCCTCGGTGTGGGCATACCACTGCATCTCAAGCACCTGGTCCACATCCAAATTCTTCTTTGACCCTCACCAGAAAGTGCTTCCTCCAATGGAAGGCTTTTCACAAGAACAGTGAGGGTACCATCATGGTGGGTGTAAGAGTACATGTGAGCTTCTGGAGGCTCACCACATGATAAGCAATTGTGCTTCTGCAAGTAATCTACATGTTACTGACGCATAATTAAAGCCAATGAATGATTTGTTAAATTAATATAACAAGAATTAAGATGTATGACCTCATTAAGTAAAGTATCTTGCAAATGCATCCCAAGAGATGTGTCACAATTCCCATAATAAGTTATCCTGGAAAGATGACTCTGCTCACAAACTGCTTTATTCCTGATGTTTTGGCTGGACATCGAAATTAGTATGGTCTGAGGATTTAGAGAAGTGCTAGTCCCCGTGTGCGTTCCATCATCAAAAGTTTCTTTAAATTTCTTGCCAGATGCTTCTTTTTTATGCGTATTTAATTTTTCTGGAGCAGCAGCAATATTTGACCCATCAAACCCATCACCTGAAGTTGACTCAGCAGAGCTGATATATGAGATGTCCCCAATAATATCTGTCGAGGGATCTGGATCAGTCCTCGATGAATTAGACTGAATACATTGGCTGTCGGAATCTCTGGAATTCTTAATTTCGGAATCATGAAGATGCTGCGACATGGAGTTTTTAGTGTCGGCTAACTCCTCCATATTAGCATACTGCTCATCACAAGTGCTACCAGGAAAATGTAGCTGTGAATCGATTTTTAAACAGTCCTCTTTACGGGAAGCATTTTTTTCGGTTATAAATGATCTTTGGTCGGTGAAAAATGATGTTTCAAGGATCAAATGGTAAGCTGCAAAGACAGTGAAATGGAGAACACGCTTAATCTTCTTCAATGTTTCACTTGTTGATCCTTTTAGCAATATCTACAAGAGAAGTTCAAGCTAATCAGAAAGAGCAAAAATAAAAGATCACACAATATAGGATACTGAACACAAATGGAAATGTTAGCACAACCAAGGAGCAAAAATGTGTACTCTGTGCACTTCGCTATATATAAGGTTCAATGAAATAAATTACCCTTGCTCATGCATTCCGAATTTCCAATTCAATACTATGCAAACAAACAGAATAATGGTGTTACCAGCAGCATCATGAGCAACTTAGTACTTTCTTTCTCGAACACACCCCTAAATGTATGTCATTTTCTATTAGAAGAAAAAGCTTTAGAAAGCGAAAGTACAAACCACCGAGAAACAGAAGAAAAAGGCTAGATTATTCTAAGTTACCAAAAAGGAGACAATATATAGAGAGAAAGAAGAATAGCGCTGTCTCAGTCTCAGACACAAACGCTTCAACGCAGTCCTAATAATGATCATAAAATGAATTGTCTACTCCCTCCTTTCCGGTTAAAAAGGACCAGACGTATCCCTAGATCAACAATTTGACCAATATAATACAAATTGTATATGTCATAAAAATTATACCATCAGAAGATATAACATTTGAAGTTTTTCTAATGGTATATTTTTGTGATATATTACTCGTGTTACATTGGTCAAATTATCTAGCGATGCACGTGGGCCTTTTAAACCAAAAAGGAGGTAGTAACATATAGACATCAAGAATTATTTTATGAAGTAAAAAAACACAAAGTTAAAATTGCAGAGCAGAAAGAGGAAAGATGACATAAAAATAAGGAAAAAGAAGAAGACATACTGTGCATCCCATAGGTTTCGGAAAACCTTCTAGAAATAAAAATGTTTTGGGTGACCTCCTTCCATCTTCTACAGTTAGATTATGCTCCTCAACAAATTTTTTGAAATTGACAGATTCACACTGCTTAATAAGGTTAGTTTTCGTACGAACATCCTGCAATGAGATGATTGGAGAACCAGTACAAAGAGCGATTCTTTCCAGGCGATGGATATTCATGTCACTAACCAAGGTAACTCCTTGTTTCTGAACATATTCATTTACATTTCGTGAAACCGCTTTCTCCACCAATATAACATCCGGCCGGCATTTGCCTATCATATCGCTGAGAGTTTTCTCCAACTGCTCGCTTTCCTGGTCAATGATGGTGAATGGGAATTTTGTAAATTTTCTTTATCATATGATACTGTAACTCTGTAACATAAATAAATTTAACTAAGAGCATGCATGCAGACCTGTTTCATTGAATTCATTGATGATAGCCCGGTGGAAAATTGACCAATGTCACCCTTAAGAATCAACAGTTTAGGATGCTTAATGTTGGCACGCATCTGCTTATGTGCGGCGGTCTTCTTAAAAACAAGACCGTTGATCACTTCACTATCAAAGAAAGAGAGTGAGTACAGAGTTGAGGCATCATAAGGCAACAAAATGAGCAGTACGAGGAGGAACGCTAGCACGTTACCTCTGCTGGCAAGATCCTGAAGCTATGCATTTCACCTTTACATACAACCCTGGATCCATTGCATTTCCCATATTGTCATCAGGCTTGACGAGTAAGGCAGCACGCCACGATAACGAAGCAACAATATCAAGCCAGATATTGTCGGTTGCTCCATCAGACAAGGAGAATCCTTCAGCAGCCAAAAAACGACTAACAAGGATCTTGAATTGCCCATTCATAACTTCTGACATTGCTTTCTGCAATTGATCTTCACGGCTATTATTGCTTCCTTCCTCGTCAAAGCTAAGATTCAAACTTGACTGACCCCACTTAGTGTCATTGTCACTATCATCATCGGGATTAGCAAGAGTATCAACATCCTCCTCCTTATTTGCTGGGTCTGGTGGTAACCAAATGAGAGGGTCTGTCTCAAAACTGGGCAAAACTAGTGGATAAAGGCAGTCAATTCCATTCTCAGAGTCAGCATCTGCTTTCATGCCTGACTCAGCATTCAATATGTTGTTGTAAACTATAGTATTTTCCTTATTACTGTCAACCTGATCCATAACTTGCTCATTCAACGGAACTATTTCACCTCCTGGCATGGGAAGGCTAGTAACCTCCTCACCATATTGTGTTCCTGTAAGTTGATCATTGGTCAGGATATCTCGATCAGGTTCCGAAGATACATTTGTGTCCAAGATGACATTACCGGCATCAAAATTTTCCTTGGTGGCACCTTGATCAGTCTCCAACTGCGTTTGACTAGATAGAATATTTTGGTCAGCCGGGATGGGAATATTAGCACCACCATTGAATACAGTAGTATGACTGGGTTCACATTCTTCCTCTTTTACTAGATTCTCTTCTCCTTGCTCCATAAATTCATCACTGACAAAGATATCAGGATGAAGTTGGCCGGTATCTAGGAGCTCAATTTCCTCTTCAGAGTCAGTATCCATGAGGGAGCCACCTGAGAAATAAGGAGCATAAATATAGTTAGGTTAAGTTAACAAATAATCAGAATGATAGAAGTGGTAGTATTTTAGCTATAAGAGAATGGTGCACAGAAACTTACCAAAGCTTGAAAAGCAACTAGCAAAGCTGGAAGAAGAACTTCCTCTGCTAAAACGGGGAGAGCCGTAAGGAGTGCTGTAAGGAGTGCCACAAGAGCTTGTCTGCATGCTCAGCCATTCCATCTCACCATTTGTCCCTGATGAATCAATACCATGGCTACACTTGTACCAGCAAGAATCACTACAGGTAAGGACGTTATTTTCCCCATCCATGGTTGCCTCTTCTGATTCAACTGCATGACACATTTTACTCATGACACAGATTTACCAGATTATCAAGCAAAAAATATGACCACCTGCAAATATAATAACCCTGAATCATCTTGACTGCTAGTCCCGAAACTGAAGGGACCACGCATACATAGAAATATATAATATCCATCACAGCAATCTAAGAATTTTACAAATATCCAGGTCAGCACTACAAGAATCTCCAGTCATTCGCATTGAGCTTGTCTAGTTGTACATTGGTTTATAAGTTCCAGCGTAAATTGGGGATTTGGAAGCAGAAGTTCAGAGGACACACCAGAATTACAGAGATAGTGCAAAATAAGTTACTGTGTCAATATAATAACAACCAGTGGATTCTACAAAGTCGCACCACTAAGCTCATGTAACATCCGAAAATAATACAGAATAAATTTGAATAGTGTACAGTACTCCCGAAAATAATAGGTACTACTAGGATTCTAAGAACATGGGCAACTAAACTAAAAAGCTCCAAAAACAGGTGTCCCTTGAAGGACACCGATTGTCCCAACAGGAGTAGCCAGACGCCAAATAATCTATACAGTGGAAAGCACCAAGTCCACATGTAGTTCACCTATCATGTCGTCAAGTATAATACTCTTATTAAGACCATAGACTTACGGATGCATCCAAATGTTCGGCCCCTGACCTCCGGACGCAGCACACGCAACTCTGGTAAAAAAAACTAAGCCGGCGGCACAGCAACGCTCAATGACTGTCGGCGGCAGGAGAGAGGTGGCGGGCGTCGAGGCGGAGCCCGACGGCCGGGGAGCACGCAAGGGCTACGGAGACGGCGGGCGGCGCAAGCCTACGGCGGCAACTAACGAACAGCGAAACAAACAAAAAAACAAATGCCTCGCGATCGCCGGAGGAGCTCCTCGCAGGAATCGACGGGCCCGCGATTGCTTGGCGCCGTCAAACAGGCACCCCGATAAAACCCACCCGATCAGGGAAAAGCCCAGGGCATCGGAAGCTTACGTACGGGCGGGGAGAAGGCATCCTGATCGGAAAATCCACCCCGGGGGAATCCGTCAGACAGGGACGCACACGCCCGCGCGCGCGCAGAAAACACCCGCGGCGCGCCGCCGACCCGCGGGCGGAGGGCGAGGCCGCCGACGACGCGCGGGGAGGGACGGACGGAGAGAGGGACGGACGGGTCGGCCGGCCGCCGCGAAATCTGCCGGAGCTCTCGATCTGGGGGTGGGATTGTCGCGACTAGGAATTCGGAGCGGGGGGAGAATAGATTGGGGGAGGAGGAAACAGGGTGGTGGGACTGGGTGGTGAGCTGTTTATATAGCGCGAACGCGTCGGAGGCAGTGCGCGCGTGACATGGCAGGCGAAATGGTCCCCGCGTGGTGCTGGTGGCGGTGCTACGTATGAACTGGATCCGGGTGGTGGCGTCGACAGGGGGGGATTACCAGCGGGCGCACGAAAGCGTATTCCTGGCGGTGGTGTGGGTGTGCAGGTGTTCTCTGCTCGGCCTAGCCGTGCGATCTCAGGCGCCAGTTTGAATTATTGGTTCGGATGGGTAGACGGGAGGGACCCCCGGTCGCTCAAGTTACCGCTGACACGTTTGGCAGCGGTCTCGGTGGTTTCGTGTACCTTTCACGGGTGCCTAATGCGATGCATTGTCAGTTTTGATTTGATATATTTTTTTAGCATTTTTTTAATGAACTAGTCTCCTTTTAGGGGGAACGAACCCTTGACAGGAAAGAAAAGGTTAACTTCTAGTCTAGCGATAATATGTGGTATTTATGTTATTGAATGAGCAATAATGTCTGTATCGTCACGCTCACGATTTCTTAATTTATTGTCGCCGCCCGGGCCCAAAGAACGGACGGTGTGTGTTCCCCTGTTTAGACGTAATCGGTAATTTTTCACGTCATTATATGTTTTTGTATGATTGTATCACCTGCCTCGCGTTTGTGATGCACTTTGTTGGCACTCCAGTTGTTGCGTGGTTGTGTGTATGGATGCCAGCGGTGAGGTAGTCCGTGACAGATGTGTTCTAACAAATGTTCGGCGAGGAAGGCCACAAGGAGGCTTGGGGCAGGGGAGGGGGAGGGGGGTTGTTGCTGTCGTGATGCGGATGCCGTTTGGGATGGGCGGATGAGACATCTGACAGATATGCATGGTATCGTCAGTGGAGCTTGAGCATGATCTTATAAGGGACCAAAAGCCTAAAGGAGAGTCGAGGTGGCGTCCACGCCCACTCTGGCCACAGGTAAGCTACATCATGAGTAAAATACCAACAGTTGTGGTATGCAATAGCACACGGACAGAGTCTCTTAGTGTGAAAAAGGTTATCTTAACAGTTAACAAAAAGGGTTAACTTCTAGCAATAATGCATGGTATTTATGTTCTTGAATGGACAATAATGTTTGTATCATCGCGCTCATGATTTCCTAATTTACTGTCGCCGCTCGGGCTCAAAGGACGGACGGTATGTGTTCCTTTATTTAGGCGTAATCAGTCATTTTTCACGTCATTATAGGCATTTTGTATGGTTGTATCATCCGCCTCACGTTCGTGGTGCATTTGGTTGCCACTCCAGTAGTTGCATGTTTGTGTATATGGATGCCAGCAGTGAGGTAGCCTGTGACAGTTGTGTTCTAACAAATGTTTGGCGAGGATTGATACAAGGAAGCTTGGGTGTGGGGGAGGGGGTTGTTGTTGTCATTGTGCGG
>NC_041384.1:634812705-634923553 GCF_002162155.2 Triticum dicoccoides | reverse complement strand
TTATCATGGTGCGGTGTGGGAGGGGTTGTTGTTGTTGTGGTGCAGAAGCCATTTGGGAAGGGCGCATGGGACATCTAACAGATATGCATGGCATCGGTGGTGGAGCTTGAGCGTGATCTTGGAAGGGACCAAAAAGGAGAGTTGAGGTGGCATATGGGCCCACTTTGCCCGCAAGTAAACTTTGACACTAGTAAAATAACAATGGTCGTGGTATGCAATAGCACACGAGCTTATTGTTGAAATTTATGAAAATAAATAAGCCAGGGAAGAGGATTTGTCAATCCAAAAAACACAAGGTATTGCACACAAAGTCTTTACATAGGTTCATTCCTACATCTTGGAGGTAATACCCTACTCATGCTTTGGTTGGATTGATGTATGGGTGCCTCGTATGAGGGTTGCAATGGAGAATATGAAGGTTATACCGGAGCTAGGATTCCGCCTATGCGAATATGAGATGCCCTAGAGTAGTCTTTGACCTCACCTTATAAGGAGGATGAGGCCTAGGGTTACAAGAGCCGTAGTCCGATCCTGTCGACCTAACGATCTGACATGATTTACAAGGAGAAGTTTTGGGCGCTAAGTAGAAGAACTTTTGGAGTGAGGCCCACTGACATGACGAGGGGCTTAGGCCTTATCTGAGCCATGAGGCCAGTTAGCGGGCTGACTTCCAGTTAGGTCGGATACCCCCGGTACCCTATACCGTTAGTAGCTCCCGAGCTTGTTAAGGGTTCCTCGATGTCCGGGATGAAGTCGCTCTTGTAACATGCCATTTAGGACCATCCGATGAGATCTTGACGGGCTCCCATGTATTCATGAAAAGGCGAAGCAAGCTTGCGTCGGCTCACTACTAGAAAAAAACCTATAGGCAATCACATAACAATGGCGTGGGTTAAAGTGGTCATGTTATTGGTAAGTAGTAGTAGCGCGGGGGTAAAACACCGCGCCGCAGGTAAAATGTAGCAGTAGCGCAGACACTGGTGACCCCGCGCTACTACTAAGTGGTCCCCACCATGCCTCCTGGGACAATCCACCGCAGCAACATGATAACCCACAAGTATAGGGGATCGCAACAGTTTTCAAGGGTAAAGTATTCAACCCAAATTTATTGATTCGACACAAGGGGAGCCAAAGAATACTCTCAAGTATTAGCAGCTGAGTTGTCAATTCAACCACACCTGGAAACTTAATATCTGCAGCAAAGTATTTAATAGCAAAGTAATATGATAGTAGTGGTAACGGTAACAAAAGGTAACAGTAGCAAAAGTGATGTTTTTGGTATTTTGTAGTGATGATAGCAATAGCAACGGGAAAGTAAATAAGCGAAGAACAATATATGGAAAGCTCATAGGCAATGGATCGGTGATGGAGAATTATGCCAGATGCGGTTCATCATGTAACAGTCATAACCTAGGGTGACACAGAACTAGCTTCAGTTCATCAATGTAATGTAGGCATGTATTTCGAACATAGTCATACGTGCTTATGGAAAAGAACTTGCATGACATCTTTTGTCCTACCCTCCCGTGGCAGCGGGGTCCTTACGGAAACTAAGGGATATTAAGGCCTCCTTTTAATAGAGTACCGGAACAAAGCATTAACACATAGTGAATACATGAACTCCTCAAATTACGGTCATCGCCGGTAAGTATCCCGATTATTGTCACTTCGGGGTTAACGGATCATAACACATAATAGGTGACTGTAGACTTGCAAGATAGGATCAAGAACACTCATATATTGATGAAAACATAATAGGTTCAGATCTGAAATCATGGCACTCGGGCCCTAGTGACAAGCATTAAGCATAGCCAAGTCATAGCAACATCAATCTCAGAACATAGTGGATACTAGGGATCAAACCCTAACAAAACTAACTCGATTACATGATAGATCTCATCCAACCCATCACCGTCCAGCAAGCATACGATGAATTACTCACGCACGGCGGTGAGCATCATGAAATTGGTGATGGAGGATGGTTGATGATGACGATGGCGACGAATTCCCCTCTCTGGAGCCCCGAACGGACTCCAGATCAGCCCTCCCGAGAGGTTTTAGGGCTTGGTGGCGGCTCCGTATCGTAAAACGCGATGAATTCTTCTCTCTGATTTTTTTCTTCCTGAAACACAATATATAGAGTTGGAGTTGGAGTCGGAGAGGCACCAGGGGGCCCACGAGGTAGGGGGCGCGCCCCCACCCTCGTGGAGAGGTGGTGGGCCCCCTGGTCTTCATATTTTGCAGGTATTTTTTATATTTTTCGAAAAGTTAATCCGTGAAGTTTCAGGTCATTCCGAGAATGTTTGTTTCTGCACATAAATAACACCATGGTAATTCTGCTGAAAACAGCGTCAGTCTGGGTTAGTTCCATTCAAATCATGCAAGTTAGAGTCCAAAACAAGGGCAAAAGTGTTTGGAAAAGTAGATACGTTGGAGACGTATCAACTCCCCCAAGCTTAAACCTTTGCTTGTCCTCAAGCAATTCAGTTGACAAACTGAAAGTGATAAAGAAAAACTTTTACAAACTTTGTTTGCTCTTGTTGTTGTAAATATATAAAGCCAGCATTCAAGTTTTCAGCAAATATTATAACTAACCACATTCGCAATAACGCTCAGGTCTCAAGTTTACTCATATCAAAAGCATAATCAACTAGCGAGCAATAATAATAAATCTCGGATGACAACACTTTCTCAAAACAGTCATAATATGATATAACAAGGTGGTATCTCGCTAGCCATTTCTGAGACCGCAAAACATAAATGTAGAGCACCTTTAAAGATCAAGGACTGACTAGACATTGTAATTCATGGTAAAAGAGATCCAATCAAGTCATACTCAATGTAAACTAACAATAATGAATGCAAATGACAGTGGTGCTCTCCAACTGGTGCTTTTTAATAAGAGGATGATGACTCAGCATAAAAGTAAATAGATAGGCCCTTCGCAGAGGGAAGCAGGGATTTGTAGAGGTGCCAGAGCTCGGTTTTGAAACAGAGGTGAATAATATTTTGAGCGGTATACTTTCATTGTCAACATAACAACCAAGAGATGGCGATATCTTCCATGCTACACACATTATAGGCGGTTCCCAAACAGAATGGTAAAGTTTATACTCCCCCTTCCACCAACAAGCATAAATCCATGGCTTGCTCGAAACAACGAGTGCCTCCAACTAACAAGAGTCCCCGGGGGAGTTTTGTTTGCAATTATTTTGATTTAGTTTGCATAAAGCATTGGACTGGGCATCCCGGTGACCAGTCATTTATCTCGTGAGTGAGGAGCGGAGTCCACTCCTCTTGAGAATAACCCACCTAACATGGAAGATATGGACAACCCTAGTTGATACATGAGCTATTCGAGCATACAAAACATGATATTTATTTGAAGGTTTAGAGTTTGGCACATACAAATTTACTTGGAACGGCAGGTAGATACTGTATATAGGTAGGTATAGTGGACTCATCTGGAATAACTTTGGGGTTTAAGAGATTGGATGCACAAGCAGTATTCCCGCTTAGTACAGGTGAAGGCTAGCAAAAGATTGGGAAGCGACCAGCTAGAGAGCGACAACAGTCATGAACATGCATTAAAATTAATCAACCCCGAATGCAAGCATGAGTAGGATATAATCCACCACGAACATAAATATCGTGAAGGCTATGTTGATTTTGTTTCAACTACATGCATGAACATGCGCCAAGTCAAGTCACTTAAATCATTCAGAGGATGATAGCACCCTATCATACCACATCATAACCATTTCAATAGCATGTTGGCACGCAAGGTAAACCATTATAACTCATAGCTAATCAAGCATGGCACAAGAAACTATGATCTCTAGTTGTCATTGCAAACATGTTTATTCATAATAGGCTGAATCAGGAACGATGAACTAATCATATTTACAAAAACAAAAGAGGTCGAGTTCATACTAGCTTTTCTCATCTCAGTCAGTCCATCATATATCGTCATAATTGCCTTTCACTTGCACGACCGAATAGTGTGAATAATAATAATAGTGCACGTGCATTGGACTAAGCTGGAATCTGCAAGCATTCAATAAACAGGAGAAGACAGGGCAATATGGGCTCTTTTATCAGATCAACAAGTATGCATATAAGAGCCACTTCAACAATTTAATTATGGTCTTCTCCTATCGACCCCCAAAGAAAAGAAAAGAAATAAAACTATTTACACGGGAAAGCTCCCAACAAGCAAAAGAAGAACATAAAATATTTTTGGGTTTTCTTTTTAATTACTACTAAAAGCATGGAAATTAAACTAACTAAAAGCTACAAGTAATTTTTTTGTTTTTCTTAAGGTTTATTAAACACACAAGAGGAAAGCATAAAAAGGAAAATAAACTAGCATGGATGATACAATGAAAAAGTATGAGCACCGACATCTAGCAATGGGTGTGTGAACATAAATGTAATGTCGGTGGGAAATACGTACTCCCCCAAGCTTAGGCTTTTGGCCTAAGCTGGTCTATGGCCACGGCTGGCCTGGCGGATATCCATAATAATAGTTGGGGTCGTACTGCGATGCAGCAGCTATCGCCTGCTGAGCTGCAGCGTGGCGACGAGCGGCCTCCGCTCTCCTCTCGTACTCATCTGCCTCCTCTCTGGTAATAGTATATCTTCCTTTTGCCTGATGATCAAAGAAGGCAGGAGCAGGGAGAGTAATATGGACAGCACAACGTCTGTCAAAAATTAGTCGATACTGGAGAGGTGATTCATTCCTCTTGACAAACTGGTGGTGAACCATAGCATTAAAGTCTAGGTAAGCAGGAGGTAATTCAATATCATCTTTGTGTATGGCTATACCAAGAAAATTAGCTATGCGAGTTGCATAAATTCCTCCAAAGAAATCTCCATTAAATCTATTAAGATGCAACCTAAGTGCAACAATGGCTCCCAAATTATAAGATTTGTCTCCTAACACAGCACTCCTAAGAATACTGAGGTCAGGGACACACATGTGACATGCCTCATCTTTACCATTAATGCATCTACCTATGAAGAGAGCAAAATAATGTATAGCAAGAAAGTGAATGCTCCCTATGGTAGCTTGTGTTATATCTCTAGATTCTCCCACAGTTATGCTAGCAAGAAAATCTCTAAATTCAGATTTGCGAGGATCCCTTATACTACCCCATTGTGGAAGTTTGCAAGTAGTGGTAAAATCCTCTAAGTCCATAGTATAAGAATTTTCATAAAGATCAAACAGGACAGTTGGAGAATTACGTGAAGTTGAAAATTCAAACCTCCTCACAAAGGTACTGGTGAGATTGTGATACTGACTGCACTTTTCTTCCTCGAAGCTCACAAGATCGGTGTTACGCAAATATGCGTTGAATTCTTCTTTAATTCCTGCTCGATCCATTAAATTTTCAGAAGGCCACTCACAAGGACGCACTAGAGCGCATCTTGGTGGCTCTTCATCAGCATCACACATTGCAAGCCTGGGTCCTTGCTTCCTTGAGGAACCACCTTGAAACATTTTCCTAAGCATTTTTCTTCCTTTGAAAAATTCTGAATTTTTTTAGTAACTTCAAAATAAAAGTAAACCAAACTCAATAATATTGATAGCAACTACTCCTACAAGTGCCTAGAGCCTATATCATGCATCAAAACTACTTTTGACCATATAAATTTGACATGCAAGCTCAAGAACAGGGTCACCTAAGCAGCAAAAATTTGTAATGAATAAAGCACTAGAACAAAAACTAATTGGACCAATGGAGGAGTCACATACCAAGGAACAATCTCCCCAAGCAGTTTTGTGAGAGGTACTTTGAGCAAGGAGATCGAAAATGGCAGCAAAACGAGCTAGAACTCGTGCTTGAGCTGGATATTCGTGTTTGTGGGAGGACGAAGAAGTGTGTGGGTGCAGGAATAAGTGGAGGAGGGCCACCGTGGGCCCACGAGGTAGGGGGCGCGCCCAGGGGGGTAGGGCGCGCCCTCCACCCTCGTGGGCAGGTGGTTGACCCCCTCCTGTGTTCTCGATGCCAAATATTCTCAAATATTCTAGAAAAAAATCATATTTAAATTTTAGGGGCATTTGGAGCACTTTTATTTTCGGTGTATTTTTATATTGCATGGATAATCAGATAAAAGACAGAAAAATATTTATTTTTATTTTATTTAATATAAATAACAGAAAGTAAAAGTGGGGTACACAAGGTTGTGCTTTCTAGTTTCATCCATCTCATGATCATCAAAAGGAATCCACTAACAAGGTTGATCAAGTCTTATTAACGAACTCATTCCGAATAATATAGAACTGGAGAAATTTCGAATAACACTATGTTACCTCAACGGGGATATGCACATCCCCAATAATAAGATTATCATATTTCTTCTTGACAGTAGGAAGAGGAAATTCAAAACCTCCAAATATAATCGACGGAATTTTTCCAATCGAATTGATACTGTGGACTTGAGGTTGTTGGGGAACGTAGTAATTTCAAAAAAATTCCTACGCACACACAAGATCATGGTGATGCATAGCAACGAGAGGGGAGAGTGTTGTCCACGTACCCTCGTAGACCGAAAGTGGAAGCGTTAGCACAACGCGGTTGATGTAGTCGTACGTCTTCACGATCCGACCGATTAAGTACCGAACGCACGGCACCTCCGAGTTCTGCACACATTCAACTCGATGACGTCCCTCGAACTCCGATCCAGCCGAGTGTTGAGGGAGAGTTTCGTCAGCACGACGGTGTGATGACGATGATGATGTTATACCGATGCAGGGCTTCGCCTCAGCACCGCTACGATATGATCGAGGTGGGTTATGGTGGAGGGGGGCACCGCACATGGCTAAGAGATCAAGAGATCAATTGTTGTGTCTTTGGGGTGCCCCCTGCCCCTGTATATAAAGGAGTGGAGGAGGGGAGGGCCGACCCTCTCTATGGCGCGCCCTAGGGGAGTCCTACTCCCACCGGGAGTAGGATTCTCCCTTTCCTAGTAGAACTAGGAGCCCTTCCAAGTAGTTGGAGTAGGAGAAAAGGAAAGGGAAGGGAAAAGGAGAAGGAAGGAAGGGGGCGCCCCCCTCCCTAGTCCAATTCGGACCAGCCCATGGGGAGAGGTGCGGCCACCCTTTGAGGCATTTTTCTCCTTTCCCGTATGACCCATTAAGGCCCAATACGAATTCCGTAACTCCCCGGTACTCCCGAAAATACTCGAATCACTCGGAACCTTTCCGATGTCCGAATATAGTCGTCCAATATATCGATCTTTACGTCTCGACAATTTCGAGACTCCTTGTCATGTCCCCGATCTCATCCGGGACTCCGAACTCCTTCAGTACATCAAAACACATAAACTCATAATATAACCGTCATCGAACTTAAGCGTGCGGACCCTACGGGTTCGAGAACTATGTAGACATGACCGAGACACGTCTCCGGTCAATAACCAATAGTGGAACCTGGATGCTCATATTGTCTCCTACATATTCTACGAAGATCTTTATCGGTCAAACCGCATAACAACATACGTTGTTCCCTTTGTCATCGGTATGTTACTTGCCCGAGATTCGATCATCAGTATCTCAATACCTAGTTCAATCTTGTTACCAGCAAGTCTCTTTACTCGTTCCGTAACACATCATCCTGCAACTAACTCATTAGTTGCAATGCTTGCAAGGCTTATAGTGATGTGCATTACCGAGTGGGCCCAGAGATACCTCTTCGACAATCGGAGTGACAAATCCTAATCTCGAAATACGCCAACCCAACAAGTACCTTTGGAGACACATGTAGAGCACCTTTATAATCACACAATTACGTTGTGACATTTGGTAGCACAGAAAGTGTTCCTCCAGTAAACGGGAGTTGCATAATCTCATAGTCATAGGAACATGTATAAGTCATGAAGAAAGCAATAGCAACATACTAAACGATCGGGTGCTAAGCTAACGGAATGTGTCATGTCAATCACATCATTCTCCTAATGATGTGATCCCGTTAATCAAATGACAACCCTTTGTCTATGGCTAGGAAACATAACCATCTTTGATCAACGAGCTAGTCAAGTAGAGGCATACTAGTGACACTCTGTTTGTCTATGTATTCACACATGTATCATGTTTCCGGTTAATACAATTCTAGCATGAAAAATAAACATTTATCATGATATAAGGAAATAAATAATAACTTTATTATTGCCTCTAGGGCATATTTCCTTCAGTCTCCCACTTGCACTAGAGTCAATAATCTAGTTCACATCGCCATGTGATTTAACATCAATAGTTCACATCTTTATGTGGTTAACACCCATAGTTCACATCGACATGTGACCAACACCCAAAGGGTTTACTAGAGTCAGTAATCTAGTTCACATCGCTATGTGATTAACACCCAAAGATTACTAAGGTGTGATCATGTTTTTCTTGTGAGATAATTTTAGTCAACGGGTTTGTCACATTCAGATCTGTAAGTATTTTGCAAATTTCTATGTCTACAATGCTCTGCACGGAGTTACTCTAGCTAATTGCTCCCACTTTCAATATGTATCCAGATTGAGACTTTGGGTCATATGGATCAGTGTCAAAACTTGCATCGACGTAACCCTTTACGACGAACCTTTTGTCACCTCCATAATTGATAAACATATCCTTATTCCACTAAGGATAATTTTGACCGCTGTCCAGTGATCTACTCCTAGATCAATATCATACTCCCTTGCCAAACTCAGTGGTAGGGTATGCAATAGATCTGGTACACATCATGGCATACTTTATAGAACCTATGGCTGAGGCATAGGTTCATTCTCTCTCTATCTTCTGCCGTGGTCGAGTTTTGAGTCTTACTCAACTTCACACCTTGTAACACAGGCAAGAACTCCTTCTTTGGCTGTTCCATTTTGAACTACTTCAAAATCTTGTCAAGGTATGTACTCATCGAAAAACTTATCAAGCGTCTTGATCTATCTCTATAGATCTTGATGCTCAATATGTAAGAAGCTTCACTAAGGTCTTTCTCCTTTCAAACATTCCTTTATGCTTTGTAGAATAATTCTACATTATCGCAACAATATGTCATTCACATATACTTATCAGAAATGTTGTAGTGCTCCCACTCACTTTCTTGTAAATACAAACTTCACCGCAAGTCTGTATAAAACTATATGCTTTGATCAACTTATCAAAGCGTATATTCCAACTCCGAGATGCTTGCACCAGTCCATAGATGGATCGCTGGAACTTGTATATTTTGTTAGAACCTTTAGGATTGACAAAAACCTTCTGGTTGCATCATATACAACTCTTTCTTTAATAACTCCTTTAAGAAATGCATTTTTGTTTATCCATTTGCCAGATTTCATAAAATGCGGCAATTTGCTAACATGATTCGGACAGACTTAAGCATCGCTACGAGTGAGAAAATCTCATCATAGTCAACACCTTGAACTTTGTCAAAAAGCTTTTTTGACAAGTCTAGCTTTGTAGATAGTAACACTACTATCAGCGTCCGTCTTCCTCTTGAAGATCCATTTATTTTCTATGGCTTGCCGATCAACGGGTAAGTCAACCAAAGTCCACACTTTGTTCTCATACATGGATCCCATCTTAGATTTCATGGCCTCAAGCCATTTCGCGGAATCTGGGCTCATCATCGCTTCCTCATAGTTCGTAGGTTCGTCACGGTCAATTAACATGACCTCCAGAACAGGATTACCACTCTGGTGCGGTTCTCACTCTGGTTTACCTACGAGGTTCGGTAGTAACTTGATCTGAAGTTACATGATCATCATCATTAACTTCCTCACTAATTGGTGTAGTAGTCTGATACATCTCCCGTATCTATAATTTTTGATTGCTCCATGCTATATTATCTACTATTTTGGACATTATTGGGCTTTATTATCCACTTTTATATTATTTTTGGGACTAACCTATTAACCAGAGGCCCAGCCCAGAATTGCTGTTTTTTGCCTGTTTTAGGGTTTCAAAGAAAAGGAATATCAAACGGAGTCCAAACGGAATGAAACCTTCAGAAACATGAGTTCTTCATCAGATAAGATCCAGGAGACTTGGACCCTCCGTCAAGAAAGCCACGAGGCGGTCACGAGGGTGGAGGGCGCCCCCCAGGGCGCGCCCCCTGCCTCATGGGCCCCTCAAAGCTCCACCGACGTACTTCTTCCTCCTATATATATATCCACGTACCCCCAAACGATCAGATACGGAGCCAAAAACCTAATTCCACCGCAGCAACTTTCTGTATCCACGAGATCCCATCTTGGGGCCTGTTCCGGAGCTCCGGCGGAGGGGGCATCGATCATGGAGGGCTTCTACATCATCATCCAAGCCCCTCCGATGAAGTGTGAGTAGTTTATTTCAGACCTACGGGTCCATAGTTAGTAGCTAGATGGCTTCTTCTCTCTTTTTGGATCTCAATACATTGTTCTCCTCCTCTCTCGTGGAGATCTATTCGATGTAATCTTCTTTTTGTGGTGTGTTTGTTGAGACCGATGAATTGTGGGTTTATGATCAAGTCTATTTATGAATAATATTTGAATCTTCTCTGAATTCTTTTATGTATGATTGGTTATCTTTGCAAGTCTCTTTGAATTATCAGTTTGGTTTGGCCTATTAGATCGGTTGTTCTTGCCATGGGAGAAGTGCTTAGCTTTGGGTTTGATCTTGCGGTGTCCTTTCCCAGTGACAGAAGGGGCAGCAAGGCACGTATTTTATCGTTGCCATCGAGGATAACAAGATGGGTTTTTTATCACATTGCATGAAACTATCCCTCTACATCATGTCATCTTGCTTAAGGCATTACTCTGTTTTTAACTTAATACTCTAGATGCATGTTGGATAGCGGTCGATGAGTGGAGTAATAGTATTAGATGCAGGTAGGAGTCGGTCTATTTGTCTCGGACGTGATGCCTATATACATGATCATACCTAGATATTCTCATAACTATGCTCAATTCTGTCAATTGCTCAACAGTAATTTGTTCACCCACCATAGAATACTTACGCTCTTGAGAGAAGCCACTAGTTCTCATCATATCAATCTCCATCACTTTATTATTGCTTTGCTTTTTTACTTTGCCTTTGACTTTTTTACTTTGCATCTCTATACCAAAAATACCAAAAATATTATTTATCATCTCTATCAGATCTCACTTTCGTAAGTGACCGTGAAGGGATTGACAACCCCTAAGTGCATTGGTTGCGTTGAGCTATTGTTTTTGTGTAGGTACGAGGGACTCGCGCGTAGCCTCCTACTGTATTGATACCTTGGTTCTCAAAAACTGAGGTAAATACTTATGCTACTTTGCTGCATCATCCTCTCCTCTTCGGGGAAATCCAACACAGTGCTCAAGAGGTAGCATAGTCACAGGAACAGATTTCTGTGATGAACTACTTTCCAATAAGGGAGCAGGTAGAGTTACCTCATCAAGTTCTACTTTCTTTCCTCCCACTCACTTCTTTCGAGAGAAACTCCTTCTCTAGAAAGGATCCATCCTCAACAATGAATATTTTGCCTTCGGATCTGTGATAGAAGGTGTATCCAACATTTTCTTTTGGGTATCCTATGAAGACGCACTTCTCCGATTTGGGTTTGAGCTTATCAGGTTGAAACTTTTTCACATAAGCATTGCAACCTCAAACTTTAAGAAATGACAGCTTAGGTTTCTTGCCAAACCATAGTTCATATGGTGTCGTCTTAACGGATTTAGATGGTGCCCTATTTAACGTGAATGTAGCTGTCTCTAATGCATAACCCCAAAACGATAGTGGTAAATTGGTAAGAGACATCATAGATCGCACCATATCTAATAAAGTACGGTTACGACGTTCAGACACACCATTACACGGTGGTGTTCCAGGTGGCATGAGTAGTGAAACTACTTCACATTGTTTTAACTGAAGGCCAAACTCGTAACTCAAATATTTTACTTCTGCGATTATATCGTAGAAACTTTTATTTTTGTTATGATGATTCTCCACTTCACTCTGAAATTCTTTGAACTTTTCAAATGTTTCAGACTTGTGTTTCATCAAGTAGATATACTCATATCTGCTCAAATCATCTGTGAAGATCAGAAAATAATGATACCTGCCGCGAGCCTCAATATTCATCGGACCACATACATCAGTATGTATGATTTCTAACAAATCTATTGCTCGCTCCATTGTTCCGGAGAATGGAGTATTAGTCATCTTGCCCATGAGGCATGGTTCGCAAGCATCAACTGATTCATAATCAAGTGATTCCAAAAGCCCATCAGCATGGATTTTCTTCATGCGCTTTACACCAATATGACCTAAACGGCAGTGCCATAAATAAGTTGCACTATATTATTAACTTTGCATCTTTTGGCTTCAATATTATGAATATGTGTATCACTACGATCGAGATCCAACGAACCATTTTCATTGGGTGTATGACCATAGAAGGTTTTATTCATGTAAACAGAACAACAATTATTCTCTAACTTAAATGAATAACCGTTTTGCAATAAACATGATCAAATCATATTCATGCTCAATGCAAACACCAAATAACATTTATTTAGGTTTTACACTAATCCCGAAAGAGTAGGGAGTGTGCGATGATGATCATATCAATCTTGGAACCACTTCCAACACACATCGTCACTTCACCCTTAACTAGTCTCTGTTCATTCTGCAACTCCCATTTCGAGTTACCACTCTTAGCAACTGAACCAGTATCAAATACCGAGGGGTTGCTATAAACACTAGTAAAGTACACATCAATAACATGTATATCAAATATAACATTGTTCACTTTCCCATCCTTCTTATCCGCCAAATACTTGGGGAAGTTCCACTTCCAGTGACCAGTCCCATTGCAGTAGAAGCACTTAGTCTCAGGCTTAGGTCCAGACTTGGGCTTCTTCACTTGAGCAGCAACTTGCTTGCCGTTCTTCTTGAAGTTCCCTTTCTTTCCATTTGCCCTTTTCTTGAAAGTAGTGGTCTTGTTAATCATCAACACTTGATGCTCTTTCTTGATTTCTACCTTCATCGATTTCATCATCATGGAAAGCTCGGGAATCGTTTTTGTCATCCCTTGCATACTATAGTTGATCACGAAGTTCTACTAACTTGGTGATGATGACTAGAGAATTCTGTCAATCACTATTTTATCTGGAAGATTAACTCCCACTTGATTCAAGCGATTGTAGTACCCAGACAATCTGAACACATGCTCACTGCTTGAGCTATTCTCCTCCATCTTTTAGCTATAGAACTTGTTGGAGACTTCATATCTCTCAACTCGGGTATTTGCTTGAAATATTAACTTCAACTCCTGGAACATCTCATATGATCCATGACGTTCAAAACGTCTTTGAAGTCCCAATTCTAAGCTATTAAGCATGGTGCACTAAACTATCAAGTAGTCATCATATTGAGCTAGCCAAACGTTCATAACATCTGCATCTGCTCCTGCAATAGGTTTGTCACCTAGTGGTGCATCAAGGACATAATTCTTTTATGAAGCAATGAGGATAAACCTCAGATCACGGATCCAATCCGCATCATTGCTACTAACATCTTTCAACTTAGTTTTCTCTCGGAACATATCAAAAATAAAACAGGGGAGCTAAACGCGAGCTATTGATCTACAACATAGATATGCTAATACTACCAGGACTAAGTTCATGACAAATTAAAGTTCAATTAATCATATTACTTAAGAACTCCCACTTAGAAAGACATCCCTCTAATCTTCTAAGTGATCACGTGATCCAAATCAACTAAACCATAACCAATCATCACGTGAAATGGAGTAGTTTTCAATGGTTAACATCACTATGTTGATCATATCTACTATATGATTCACGCTCGACCTTTCGATCTCGGTGTTCCGAGGCCATATCTACATATGCTAGGCTCGTCAAGTTTAACCTGAGTATTCTGCGTGTGCAAAACTGGCTTGCACCCGTTGTAGATGGACGTAGAGCTTATCACACCCGATCATCACGTGGTGTTTGGGCACGACGAACTTTGGCAACGGTGCATACTCAGGGAGAACACTTTTTATCTTGAAATTTAGTGAGAGATCATCTTATAATGCTACCATCAATCAAAGCAAGATAAGATGCATAAAAGATAAACATCACATGCAATCAAAATGTGTGACATGATATGGACATCATCATCTTGTGCCTTTGATCTCCATCTCCAAAGCATCGTCATGATTTCCATCGTCACCGGCATGACACCATGATCTCCATCATCTTGATCTATATCAATGTGTCGTCACATGGTCGTCTCGCCAACTATTGCTCTTGCAACTATTGCTATCGCATAGCGATAAAGTAAAGCAATTATTTGGCGCTTGCATCTTATGCAATAAAGAGACAACCATAAGGCTTCTGCCAGTTGCCGATAACTTCAACAAAACATGATAATCTTATACAAAAACTTATATCTCATTACGTCTTGACCATATCACATCACAACATGCCCTGCAAAAACAAGTTAGACGTCCTCTACATTGTTGTTGCAAGTTTTACGTGGCTGCTACAGGCTCAGCAAGAACCGTTCTTACCTACGCATCAAAACCACAACGATAGTTTGTCAAGTTAGTGTTGTTTTAACCTTCTCAAGGACCGGGCATAGCCACACTCGGTTCAACTAAAGTTGGAGAAACTAACACCCGCTAGTCACCTGTGTGCATAGCATGGCGGTAAAACCAGTCTTGCGTAAGCGTACGCGTAATGTCGGTCCGGGCCGCTTCATCCAACAATACCGCCGAACCAAAGTATGACATGTTGGTAAGCAGTATGACTTATATCGCCCACAACTCACTTGTGTTCTACTCGTGCATATGACATTTACGCATAAAACCTGGCTCGGATGCCACTATTGGGGAACGTAGTAATTTCAAAAAAACTCCTACGCACATGCAAGATCATGGTGATGCATAGCAACGAGAGGGGAGAGTGTTGTCCACGTACCCTCGTAGACCGAAAGCGGAAGCGTTAGCACAACTCGGTTGATGTAGTCGTACGTCTTCACGATCCAACCGATCAAGTACCGAACGCACGACACCTCCGAGTTCTGCACACGTTCAACTTGATGACGTCCCTCGAACTCCGATCCAGCCGAGTGTTGAGGGAGAGTTTCGTCAGCACGACGGTGTGGTGATGATGGTGATGTTCTACCGACGTAGGGCTTCGCCTAAGCACCGTTACGATATGATCGAGGTGGATTATGGTGGAGGGGGGCACCGCACACGGCTAAGAGATCAAGAGATCAATTGTTGTGTCTTTGGGGTGCCCCTGCCCCTGTATATAAAGGAGTGAAGGAGGGGGAGGGCCGACCCTCTCTATGGCGTGCCCTAGGGGAGTCCTACTCCCACCGGAAGTAGGATTCTCCCTTTCCTAGTAGAACTAGGAGCCCTTCCAAGTAGTAGGAGTAGGAGGGAAGGAAAGGCAAGGGAAAAGGAGAAGGAAGGAAGGAGGGCCCCTCCCTAGTCCAATTCGGACCAACCCATGGGGAGGGGTGCGGCCAACCTTTGAGGCCTTTTTCTCCTTTCCCGTATGGCCCATTAAGGCCCAATACGAGTTCCCGTAACTCCCTGGTACTCCCGAAAATACCCGAATCACTCGGAACCTTTCCGATGTCCGAATATAGTCGTCCAATATATCGATCTTTACGTCTCGACCATTTCGAGACTCCTCGTCATGTCCGCGATCTCATCCGGAACTCTGAACTCCTTCGGTACATCAAAACACATAAACTCATAATATAACGGTCATCAAACTTTAAGTGTGCGGACCCTACGGGTTCGAGAACTATGTAGACATGACCGAGACACGTCTCCGGTCAATAACCAATAGCGGAACCTAGATGCGCATATTGGCTCCTACATATTCTATGAAGATCTTTATCGGTCAAACCGCATAACAACATACGTTGTTCCCTTTGTCATCGGTATGTTACTTGCCCGAGATTCGATCGTCGGTATCTCAATACCTAGTTCAATATCGTTACCGGCAAGTCTCTTTACTCGTTCTGTAACACATCATCCTGCAACTAACTCATTAGTTGCAATGCTTGCAAGGCTTATAGTGATGTGCATTACCGAGTGGGCCCAGAGATACCTCTCCGACAATTGGAGTGGCAAATCCTAATCTCGAAATACGCCAACCCAACAAGTACCTTTGGAGACACATGTAGAGCACCTTTATAATCACCCGGTTACGTTGTGACGTTTGGTAGCACACAAAGTGTTCCTCCGGTAAACGGGAGTTGCATAATCTCATAGTCATAGGAACATGTATAAGTCATGAAGAAAGCAATAGCAACATACTAAACGATCGGGTGCTAAGCTAACGGAATGGGTCATGTCAATCACATCATTCTCCTAATGATGTGATCCCATTAATCAAATGACAACTCTTTGTCTATGACTAGGAAACATAACCATCTTTGATCAACGAGCTAGTCAAGTAGAGGCATACTAGTGACACTCTGTTTGTCTATGTATTCACACATGTATCATGTTTCCGGTTAATACAATTCTAGCATGAATAATAAACATTTATCATGATATAAGAAATAAATAATAACTTTATTATTGCCTCTAGGGCATATTTCCTTCAGAGGTTAATTCCTCGGAAAGTGTACCGTATGCTCATTACCATTAACGTGAAAAATGGCATTGCCTTTAGTGCAATCAATAACAGCCCCTGTAGTATTCAAAAAGGGTCTTCCAAGAATAATAGACATACTATCGTCCTCGGGAATATCAAGAATAACAAAGTCCGTTAAAATAGTAATGTTTGCAACTACAACAGGCACATCCTTACAAATACCGACAGGTATAGCAGTTGATTTATCAGCCATTTGCAAAGATATTTCAGTCGGTGTCAACTTATTCAAATCAAGTCTATGATATAAAGAGAGAGGCATAACACTAACACCGGCTCCAAGATCACATAAAGCAGTTTTAACATGGTTTCTTTTAATGGAGCATGGTATAGTGGGTACTCCTGGATCTCCTAGTTTCTTTGGTATTCCACCCTTAAAAGTATAATTAGCAATCATGGTGGAAATTTCAGCTTTCGGTATCTTTCTTTTATTAGTAACAATATCTTTCATATACTTAGCATAAGGATTCATTTTGAGCATATCAGTTAATCGCATACACAAAAAGATAGGTCTAATCATTTCAACAAAGCGCTCAAAATCCTCATCATCCTTTTTCTTGGATGGTTTGGGAGGAAAAGGCATGGGTTTATGAACCCAAGGCTCTCTTTATTTACCATGTTTCCTAGCAACAAAAGTCTTTCTTATCATAACATTGATTCTTTGATTGTGGGCTATCAAGATCAACAGCAGGTTCAGTTTCTACATCATTATCATTACTAGGTTGAGCATCATCATGAACATTATCATTAACACTAGTTTCAGGTTCATTACCAGATTGAGTTTCAACATCAAAAATAGAAATATCATTTGGATTCTCAGGTGGTTCAATAACAGGTTCACTAGAAGCATGCAAAGTCCTATCATTTTTCTTTTTCTTCCTTTTAGAAGGACTAGGTGCATCTATATTATTTCTCTGAGAATCTTGCTCAGTTCTCTTAGGATGGCCTTTAGGATACAAAGGTTCCTGGGTCATTTTACCACCTCTAGTCATAACTCTAACATCATTATCATTATCCTTACTATTCAATTCATTGAGCAAATCATTTTGAGCTTTAAGTACACATTCTACTTGAGTGGTAACCATAGAAGCATGTTTACTAATAAGTTTAAGTTCACCTTTGCCATTAGCCATATAATCACCCAAGTGTTCAAACATATTTGAATTGTATTTCAATTGTCTACCAAAATAAGCATTAAAGTCTTCTTGCTTAGCCATAAATTTATCAAACTCATGTAAGCATGGGCTAGCAAACTTAGTAAATAGGATTTCAGCTTTATCATATATATAGAGAGAATTTACCTTTACTACCTGTGTTGGGTTATCAAGACCATGAATTTCTTCAATAGGTGATGGATTAAGATCATATGTTTCTTCAACAGGCGGTAAATTAAGACCGTGTATTTCTTCAATAGGAGGTAAATTCTTAACATCTTCAGCTTTAATACCCTTTTCTTTCATAGATTTCTTTGCCTCTTGCATATCTTCAGGACTGAGAAATAGAATACCCCTTTTCTTCGGAGTTGGTTTAGGAATAGGCTCAGGAATTGGCTCTGGAGGTGTCCAATTATTTTCATTTGTCAACATATTATTCAATAGAATTTCAGCTTCATACGGTGTTCTTTCCCTGAAAACAGAACCATCACAACTATCCAGGTAATCTCTGGAGGCATTGGTTAGTCCATTATAAAAGATATCAAGTATTTCATTTTTCTTAAGAGGATGATCAGGCAAAGCATTAAGTAATTGGAGAAGCCTCCCCCAAGCTTGTGGGAGACTCTCTTCTTCAATTTGCACAAAATTATATATATCCCTTAAAGCAGCTTGTTTCTTATGAGCAGGGAAATATTTAGCAGAGAAGTAATAAATCATATCCTGGGGACTATGCACATAACCAGGATCAAGAGAATTAAACCATGTCTTAGCATCACCCTTTAATGAGAACGAGAATATTTTAAGGACATAAAAGTAACGATTTCTCTCATCTTTAGTGAACTGGGTGGCTATATCATTTAATTTAGTAAGATGTGCCACAACAGTTTCAGATTCATAGCCATGAAAAGGATCAGATTCAACCAAAGTAATTATATAAGGATCAACAGAGAATTCATAATCCTTATCGGTAACACAGATAGGTGAAGTATCAAAAGCAGGGTCAGGTTTCATTCTAGCATTTAGAGATTGCTTATTCCATTTAGCTAATAACCTCTTAAGTTTGTTTCTATCTTTGCAAGCTAAAATAGCTAAAGAAGCTTCTTGATCAAAAACATAACCCTCAGGAATAACAAGTGATTCTTCACCATCACTTTCATCAGTATTACCAGATTCAATATTTTCAATCTCTCTAGCCCTAGCAATTTGTTCATCAAGAAAATCACTAAGTGACACAGTAGTATCAGGCATAGAAGTAGTTTCATCATAAGTATCATGCATAGCAGAAGTGGCATCATCAATAACATGCAACATATCAGAACGAACAGCAGAAGCAGTTTTAGGTGCCGCAAACTTACTCAAAACAGAAGGTGAATCAAGTGCAGAGCTAGATGGCAGTTCCTTACCTCCCCTCGTAGTGGAGGGATAAATCTTGGTTCTTCGATCTTTCAAGTTCTTCATAATGATAAGCAGATATAAATCCCAAGTGACTCAAAGAATAGAGCTCTGTTCCCCGGCAACGGCGCTAGAAAATAGTCTTGATAACCCACAAGTATAGGGGATCGCAACTATTTTCGAGGGTAAAGTATTTAACCCAAATTTATTGATTCGACACAAGGGGAGCCAAAGAATACTCTCAAGTATTAGCAGCTGAGTTGTCAATTCAACCACACCTGGAAACTTAATATCTGCAGCAAAGTAATATGATAGTAGTGGTAACGGTAACAATAGCAAAAGTGATGTTTTTGGTATTTCGTAGTGATGATAGCAATAGCAACGGGAAAGTAAATAAGTGAAGAATAATATATGGAAAGCTCGTAAGCAATGGATTGGTGATGGAGAATTATGCCGGATGTGGTTCATCATGTAACAGTCATAACCTCGGGTGACACATAACTAGCTCCAGTTCATCAATGTAATGTAGGCATGTATTCCGAACATAGTCATACGTGCTTATGGAAAAGAACTTGAATGACATCTTTTGTCCTACCCTCCCGTGGCAGCGGGGTCCTTACGAAAACTAATGGATATTAAGGCCTCCTTTTAATAGAGTACCGGAACAAAGCATTAACACATAGTGAATACATGAACTCCTCAAACTACGGTCATCACCGGTAAGTATCCCGATTATTGTCACTTCGGGGTTAACGGATCATAACACATAATAGGTGACTATAGACTTGCAAGATAGGATCAAGAACACTCATATATTGATGAAAACATAATAGGTTCAGATCTGAAATCATGGCACTCGGGCCCTAGTGACAAGCATTAAGCATAGCAAATTCATAGCAACATCAATCTCAGAACATAGTGGATACTAGGGATCAAACCCTAACAAAACTAACTCGATTACATGATAGATCCCATCCAACCCATCATCGTCCAACAAGCCTACGATGGAATTACTCACGCACGACGGTGAACATCATGAATTTGGTGATGGAGGATGGTCGATGACGACGATGGCGACGGATTCCCCTCTCCGGAGCCCCGAACGGACTCCAGATCAGCCCTCCCGAGAGGTTTTAGGGCTTGGCGGAGGCTCCGTATCGTAAAACGCGATGAATTCTTCTCTCTGATTTTTTCTCCCCGAAACATAATATATAGAGTTGGAGTTGGAGTCGGAGAGGCACCAGGGGGCCCACGAGGTAGGGGGCACGCCCTAGGGGGGCAGGCGTGCCCCCACCCTTGTGGAGAGGTGGTGGGCCCCCTGGCCTTCATCTTTTGCAGGTATTTTTTATATTTTCCAAAAAGTTGCTCCGTGAAGTTTCAGGTCATTCCGAGAATGTTTGTTTCTGCACATAAATAACACCATGGTAATTCTACTGAAAACTGCGTCAGTCCGGGTTAGTTCCATTCAAATCATGCAAGTTAGAGTCCAAAACAAGGGCAAAAGTGTTTGGAAAAGTAGACACGTTGGAGACGTATCACATCATTGGGTCTAAAACCCACACCACAACTAATAATTAGCATCAGACCTGTCGGAGCCGGAGGAGGAGGAGGGAGAGGAGCAGCCGGAGGAGGAGGGAGAGGAGCAGCAGCTGGCTCCAATGGATATGGCGGATCCGGAATTGGATGAGGCGGAGCAACCGAAGGAGGAGCTGGCACCGTCTCCGGGTTTCAACATGGAGGACGCGATGGCGGAGTTCACGATCGCCTGATAACCCACAAGTATACGAGATCAATTGTTGCTTTTTTGATAAATAAGAGTGTCGAACCCAATGAGGAGCTAAAGGTAGAATTTATATTCCCTTCAAGTTCTATCGACCATCGATACAACTCTACGCACACTTAATGTTTATTTTACCTAGAACAAGTATGAAACTAGAAGTACTTTTTAGGTGTAATGCTAGAACTACTTTGCAACAATAAACTAGGAGTACTTTGCGAGAATAAAACTATGAGTAATTTGCCATATAATATAAGTTAGTTGTTTAGTAGAAAGATTCTTGCAACACAAGAGAATGATTTGTCCCTAGGCAATCTATAACTAGACCGGTAATCATTATTGCAATTTTATATGAGGGAGAGGCATGAGCTAACATACTTTCCATACTCGGTCATATGCATTTATGATTGGAACACTAGCAAGCATCCGCAAATACTAAAGATCATTAAGGTAAAACCCAACTATAGCATTAAGTAACAAGTCCTCTTTACTCCCATACGCAACAACCCCCTTAGTCGGGTATGTGTTTCTGTCACTCACGCGACCCACTATAAACGAATCATGAATGTATTGCAACACCCTACATCGGTAATCCCACATGCTTGAGTGACACATAGGGCACCATAGGACAACACCAAAATAAAACATACAACTCAAACCAATCACGATCATCAATCAACCCATAGGACAAAACGAATCTACTCAAACATCATAGGATGGCCATACTGTTGGGGAACGTAGCAGAAATTCAAAATTTTCTACGCATCACCAAGATCAATCTATGGAGTAATCTAGCAATGAGGGGAAGGAGAGTGCATCTACATACCCTTGTAGATCGCTAAGCGGAAGCGTTCAAGTGAACGGGGTTGATGGAGTCATACTCGTCGTGATCCAAATCACCGATGATCCTAGTGCCGAACGGACGGCACCTCCGCGTTCAACACACGTACAGCCCGGTGACGTCTCCTACGCCTTGATCCAGCAAGGGGAGAAGGAGAGGTTGGGGAAGACTCCATCCAGCAGCACCACGACGGCGTGGTGGTGGTGGAGGAGCGCGAGACTCCAGCAGGGCTTCGCCAAGCACTACGAGAGACGAGGAGGAAGAGGGGTAGGGCTGCGCCAACAGGGGAAGGACTTCATGTGTTGGGCTGCCCCTTTGCCTCCACTATATATAGGGGGATAGGGAGGGCTGCGCCCCCACCTAGGGTTTCCACCCTAGGGGTGGCGGCAGCCCCAATCCCCATCTGGGGTGGCGGCCAAGTGGGGGGGGGGAGAGGGAGGCGCACCAGGCATGGGCCTTAGGGCCCATCCGCCCTTAGGGTTTGCCCCCTCTTCTCTCTAGGTGCATGGGCCTTGGTGGGGAGGCTCCCCAGCCCACCTAGGGGCTGGTCCCTTCTCACACTTGGCCCATGTATGCCTTCGGGGCCCGTGGCCCCTCCCGGTGGACCCCCGGACCCCTCTGGTGGTCCCGGTACACTACCGGTGATACCCGGAACACTTCCGGTGGCCAAAACCATACTTCCTATATATCAATCTTTACCTCCGGACCATTCCGGAACTCCTCGTGACGTCCGGGATCTCATCCAGGGCTCCGAAAAACATTCGGTAACCGCGTACATACTTTCCCTATAACCCTAGCGTCATCGAACCTTAAGTGTGTAGACCCTACGGGCTCGGGAGTCATGCAGACATGACTGAGACAACTCTCCGGTCAATAACCAACAGCGGGATCTGGATACCCATGTTGGCTCCCACATGCTCCATGATGATCTCATTGGATGAACCACGATGTCGAGGATTCAATCAATCCCGTATTCAATTCCCTTTGTCCAGCGGTACGATACTTGCCCGAGATTCGATCGTCGGTATCCCGATACCTTGTTCAATCTCGTTACCGGCAAGTCTCTTTACTCGTTCCGTAACACATCATCCCGTGATCAACTCCTTGGTCACATTGTGCACATTATGATGATGTCCTACCGAGTGGGCCCAGAGATACCTCTCCGTTTACACGGAGTGACAAATCCCAGTCTCGATTCGTGCCAACCCAATAGACACTTTCGGAGATACCTATAGTGTAACTTTATAGCCACCCAGTTACGTTGTGACTTTTGGCACACCCAAAGCACTCCTACGGTATCCGGGAGTTGCACAATCTCATGGTCTAAGGAAATGATACTTGACATTAGAAAAGCTTTAGCATACGAACTACACGATCTTTGTGCTAGGCTTAGGATTGGGTCTTGTCCATCACATCATTCTCCTAATGATGTGATCCCGTTATCAACGACATCCAATGTCCATGGTCAGGAAACCGTAACCATCTATTGATCAACGAGCTAGTCAACTAGAGGCTTACTAGGGACATGGTGTTGTCTATGTATCCACACATGTATCTGAGTTTCCTATCAATACAATTCTAGCATGGATAATAAACGATTATCATGAACAATAAAATATATACAATAATAACTAATTTATTATTACCTCTAGGGCATATTTCCAATAGTGTCCCACTTGCACTAGAGTCAATAATCTAGTTCACATCGCCATGTGATTAACACTCATGTATGCCTTCGGGGCCCGTGGCCCCTCCCGGTGGACCCCCGGACCCCTCTGGTGGTCCCGGTACACTACCGGTGATACCCGGAACACTTCCGGTGGCCAAAACCATACTTCCTATATATCAATCTTTACCTCCGGACCATTCCGGAACTCCTCGTGACGTCCGGGATCTCATCCAGGGCTCCGAAAAACATTCGGTAACCGCGTACATACTTTCCCTATAACCCTAGCGTCATCGAACCTTAAGTGTGTAGACCCTACGGGCTCGGGAGTCATGCAGACATGACTGAGACAACTCTCCGGTCAATAACCAACAGCGGGATCTGGATACCCATGTTGGCTCCCACATGCTCCATGATGATCTCATCGGATGAACCACGATGTCGAGGATTCAATCAATCCCGTATTCAATTCCCTTTGTCCAGCGGTACGATACTTGCCCGAGATTCGATCGTCGGTATCCCGATACCTTGTTCAATCTCGTTACCGGCAAGTCTCTTTACTCGTTCCGTAACACATCATCCCGTGATCAAATCCTTGGTCACATTGTGCACATTATGATGATGTCCTACCGAGTGGGCCCAGAGATACCTCTCCGTTTACACGGAGTGACAAATCCCAGTCTCGATTCGTGCCAACCCAATAGACACTTTCGGAGATACCTATAGTGTAACTTTATAGCCACCCAGTTATGTTGTGACTTTTGGCACACCCAAAGCACTCCTACGGTATCCGGGAGTTGCACAATCTCATGGTCTAAGGAAATGATACTTGACATTAGAAAAGCTTTAGCATACGAACTACACGATCTTTGTGCTAGGCTTAGGATTGGGTCTTGTCCATCACATCATTCTCCTAATGATGTGATCCCGTTATCAACGACATCCAATGTCCATGGTCAGGAAACTGTAACCATCTATTGATCAACGAGCTAGTCAACTAGAGGCTTACTAGGGACATGGTGTTGTCTATGTATCCACACATGTATCTGAGCTTCCTATCAATACAATTCTAGCATGTATAATAAATGATTATCATGAACAATAAAATATATACAATAATAACTAATTTATTATTGCCTCTAGGGCATATTTCCAATAGTGTCCCACTTGCACTAGAGTCAATAATCTAGTTCACATCGCCATGTGATTAACACTCACAGGTCACATCGTCATGTGACCAACATCCAAGAGTCTACTAGACTCAATGATCTAGTTCACATCACTATGTGATAAACACTCAAAGAGTTCTGGGTTTGATCATGTTATGCTTGTTAGAGAGGTTGTAGTCAACGGGTCTTGCCATATTCAGATCCCTATGTATTTCGCAAAACTTTATGTCATATCATAGATGCTGCTACCACGTTCCCCTTGGAGCTATTCCAAATTGTTGCTCCATTATACGTATCCGGTATCTCTACTGAGAGCTATCCGGATAGGTGTTAAGCTTGCATCGACGTAACTCTTTATGTCGAACTCTTTATCACCTCCATAACCGAGAAACATTTCCTTATTCCTCTAAGGATAATTTTGACTGCTATCTGGTGATATACTCCTAGATCACCTTTGTACCCTCTTGCCAGACATGTGGCAAGGCACACATCAGGTGCGGTACTTCAGCATGGCATACCGTATAGAGCCTATGACAAAAGCATAGGGGACGACCTTCGTCCTTCCTCTTTCTTCTGCCGTGGTCAAGCTTTGTGTCTTACTCAACTTCACACCTTACAACTCAGGTGAGAACCCCTTCTTTGACTGATCTATTCTGAACTCCTTCAAAAACATGTCAAGGTGTGCGTTCTTTGAAAGCACCATCAGGCGTCTTGATCTATCTCTATAGATCTTGATGCCCAATTTGTAAGCAGCTTTATCCAGGTCTTCCTTTGAAAAACACTCTTCAAACAACCGTTTATGCTTTCCATAAATTCTACATTATTTCGGATCTACAATATGTCATCCACATATACTTATCAGAAATGTTGTAGTGCTCCCACTCACTTTCTTGTAAATACAAGTTTCTAGCAAACATTGTATAAACCTAAAAGCTTTGATTACTCCATCAAAACATATATTCCGATTCTGAGATGCCTGCTCTAGTCCATAGAGGGATTGCTGGAGCTAGCATACCTTTTAGCATTCTTAGGATTGTCAAAACCTTTTATTGTATCACATATTACTTTTCTTACGAAAACTGGTATGAAAACTTGTTTTGACATCCATCTGTAAGATTTCATAATCAAAAAATACAGCTAATGCTAACATGATTCCGACAGACTTAAGCATCGCTACGGGTGAGAAATTCTCAACTCCTTGAACTTGTGAAAAGATTCTTTCCCACAAGTCGAGCTTCATAGACGGTAACATTACCGCCCACGTCCATCTTCTTCTTAAAGACCCATTTATCTCAATGGTTTGCCGATCATCGGGCAAGTCCACCAAAGTCCATATTTTGTTCTGATATATGGATCCTATCTCGGATTTCATGGCTTCTAACCATTTGTCATAATACGGGCCCACCATCGCTTCTCCATAGATCGTAGGTTCATTGTTGTCTAACAACATGATATCTAAGACAGGATTACCGTACCACTTAGGAGTAATACATGTCCTTGTCGACCTACGAGGTTCGATAGCAACTTGATCCGAAGCTTCATGATCACTATCATTAACTTACTATTCAACAGACGTAGGCGCCACAGAAAACATCTTTCTGTGTTGCGTCACTCTCTGGTTGAAGTAAAGGTTCTACAACCTCATCAAGTTCTATCTTCCTCCCACTCAATTCTTTCGAGAGAAACTCCTTCTCGAGAAAGGACCCGTTCTTAGCGACAAACAATTTGCCCTCGGATCTGAGATAGAAGGTATACCCAACTGTCACCCTTGGGTATCCTATGAAGATGTGTTTGTCCGCTTTGGGTTCGAGCTTCTCCGGATGAAGCCCTATAGCGACCCGACCCGAATGGATCAAGTCTCTGTGCTTAAGTGTCATCCCTGGATCGGTATGCTGACACACACAGTACTCAAGGATTTATAACAGAGGTAAATCACATGTATTAGTAACATAAATACTATTACCTCAATCCAAAATAGCGGAAGTAACAAGGTTGTGGAATCCCATCAACACCAATGGCAAAGTTGAGTGTAGAAATAGTAACCCTAACGTATCACTTACTCGTCGTAAGATTCCTGCAACATGAGACGTTGCAGCCACAAAGGGTCAGTACATTGAATGTACTGGCAAATTCACACCATAGAGAATGATGAATAAAGGCTATCACTACATGCATATTTGGCTGGTGGAAAAGCTCTATGGTTATAAGGTTTTTGCGAAAAGCCAATTTTTCCCTACTACAAAGGAATAAATTTTATTTAACTATTATGGTGGTTGTTGAACATTGAGAAAGGTTGACAGCATTCTCAATCCCAATTAAATAACATCATTAAACCCAACAAAATTAATTTAAAGTAACATGATGAGATCAACAGGATAATCCAAGAACTAGATACTCAAATTGTCCATAACCGGGGACACGGCTAACCATGATTAGTTTGTACACTCTGCAGAGGTTTGCGCACTTTTCCCCACAAGACTCGATCGCCTCCGTTTGGTTTCTCGCACTACATGGTGTTTGAGAAGACGGATGACCGAGACATAGTCTTTCAGAAGTGCCAGCACCTTACGATCGGGTAGACCGTACCACCTACATCCCCTACATCTGCTAGTCTACCACTATAAGAGTTCGCATGACTTAGTCAACTATGCTAGAGCCCATAATATCTTGTGGCTGCACACGGAAGTTTCTAGCATGAATAATCTCATGATCCCTTTGAGCCAGGGTGGCGGTCCAAAAGAAAACAGGCAATTCTAGTCTACCCAGGTGCCTAGACAGGCAATCCTGGAATAACCAGGTACCTCAATCCACCCAGGTGTGTGTTTAAGTTGCCACCTTAAGTAAACCATTAATTAACAAACTCACATCTGTCATGAATACTCTCAAAACCCAATCCATGTCTACGAGCATAGCATGGCACTATAAGCATAACGTAATAGTAACTCCCAATGGGTTTGATAATAAACAGGTAATAGGTACTACCTCAACTACTTCCCATCCCACAATTTAATTAGATCCTAATCATGCAATGTTTGAGGATTTGATCTAATGCAATAAAACTGGGTAGTAGAAAAGGTATGATCAAAGTGTGAACTTGCCTGCAATGTTGATGAGGATAATTCGCACTCATAACTCTTGATAGTTCTACTCGTCACACTCCGGTCAATCTATCGTAATCAAGCAATAGTAACCACACATAAGCAATCACTCAAAAGATCAGAAAGAATGAAGAAGGTGATTCGGAAAACTTCAAAACCAAGCAAATAACTCTTGCAACATAAAACAATTTCTAATAGTACCAAAATTATGTGAATTTGGCCTTATTAGAATGTTTAGACCAAGAGCTTCGATGTGCAAAAAGAATCAACTCAAACGGAGCTACGAAACTCAAGTTATGATCAAATGAAGTTTGAATCCAAATCGGATATAATTCAAATTTTAAACTTTTAAAAAACATGTTTGAGTTGGATTACTGGATAGAGGGGATCATAACGAAGACGCGAGCGTTGGTTTTGTTGGATTTGGATAAACGGGTAAAAAGTTGTGACCGTTTGAAAAACAGGGGCCAATCTGTAAAGAAAATGCTCACATATAGGTCCCTGGCCGAAATTAATAAGAAAAAGGAAAAATCTATCGAGCGAACGCTCGCTATAGAAATCTAAACGACGAACGTTCGTTAGATAATCTAGACTAAAAGAAAAACCGATCGGTTTTAAAAGAGAAAACCTAAACTAATAAAAAAACGGAAAACTGGGCGGTTTGGCGGCTTAGTACCGGTTCGATTGGTTTTTTCGCCGAAAACTGGCGGCGGTGTCGGTTACTCCGGCGAGAGCAGCGCGCTCCAGCGCGGCAGCGGCAGCGGCGCATGAGAGCAGGGCGCGGCGAGGCGGCGGAGGGGCGCGGCGCAGGCGGAGGAGAGGCAATGGCGGCGAGCGCCAGCGGTGACGGTGCCGGCAGCAAGTGCGGCGGCGGCGGTGCAAAGCGAGAGGCGGCGGCGCGATGCGGGAGGCGGGGCCCGGGTGGTGGCTTTATAGGGGAGGAGGCGGGGCGGCGGATCTTGGAGGAGGGGCGACGGGCGCCGTGGAGGCGGCGGACTCCGGCGAGTCCTGCTAAGGCACGCGAGGAGGAAGGCCTATTGGGCCGGCCCAGTTCGGCGGAGGAGGAGAGAAGAAGTTTTTTTTAAAAAAATACAGACAACGAGAAAAAACAAAATAAACCAAGTAAAATAAAAATTAACTATAGACATATAATATAACGAAATTTTCAGAAAAAGAATATCTACAACGTGAACATTTTACTAAAGTCAAATAAAATCCACACAAATTTAAATAATTCAAAGAGTTCTACTGGTCTATTAAAATACAACAAAATCATTTAAAAAAACCAAAATGATTTCAAATTAATTTTTCTCCAATTTTCTGATGTAGGGAATCATGTTAGCCTATTTTCCATATATTTTATTTTTGGAGAAAAATAATTTGAATAAAACTCAAATAACTCCAAATTGAAAATAAATTCAAAAGAACTTTGAATTTAATTCTTTGAAACTCCCAACTCATATTTCATATAATTTGAAGAAGTCATTTTATCTTCTCTCGTAAAAATCATTGAGTTGCTTGAAGTTTCTGAATTGGAAATATTTCCCAATGGAATTCAAATATTTTTCAAACACCCTTTTCATTTATTTAAATGGAAGAAGTCATGTCATCTTCTCTCTAGGGTTTTGTATTTGAAAAGAATTTGAATTCAGGAAGATCAAAAATGAAAAATTAAAGTTTGGGAAAGTCCTTTTATTTCCTCTCATTTAACTTTCAAAAAGTTTCAAATTTCACTCAATCAATCACACAACAATCAAACAATCAGTCAAATCTATCTATTTAATATAACATTCCAAAATTTAGAATTTTGGGATGTTACAAACCTACCACCCTTAAAATGAATCTCGTCCTCGAGATTCGGAGAGGCTAGCAAGAAAAGGTTAGGGTTTGGGGGTCTCCTCAAAATCCATCAATCGTCACCGGGGTCCGGGGTGCTACCACCCTTAGAAGCATGGTTATGGTTCCATCAAAACCCATATACTCCATCCTTATTCTTGACAGTGTCGGTCTTCTCAGATCATAAGGATAATTCCTTCTTTGGGCTCTTTCGGTATTGACATAACCTTTTCCTCAATTCTTCTGTCCTTTTCTCTTGGTAAGGTTATTCTGAGATTGGGTCTTCTTAGCTGTCGGGTCTGGTGCCAATACTAACTAACTATCGATATCTCATGGTGGTTAACAATTTAGGGTTTCTCCTGCACGAAATGGGTCTGGGTTGATCCTCACCGTATAACCTACAGTTGGCAAAAACTGCCTTGTATAAGGGAAAAATACCTATACCGTTCTAAGGCTTAAACAAGGTTTTGATCGTCATCTCTTTACTATAGGTAAGTCACTCAGATTTACCATCCCATATAGCAAGGAGAATAATAAGAGTAAGTTGGTATGGTGATCAATCCATCCCGCACCCAAATCATTACTTTGTATACGGTTTAGCGAATCTCGCATTCTAACACTCGGTCATCCTCACAAGCATTGCAGAATTTCTCTTGTCGACGAACTAAGTTCGGATAATTCCATGGATTCTGCAAGCCAAACAAACATCTATCATTCCTTCACAACCCTCAGGTTTTGCGTAACTCCTATAAAATCGTCGGTTGATAAGTCGTAACTCCTTCCAGGGTTTTTCCTTCAGCAAGAGTGTGCTTGCTTCTTGGCAGGTTCTGGGGCCTGTGGGTTATGGCCCATCTCATCACTTGCAAACCTTGAAGTCATCATCGGGGCAACGGATCTCTAATCCAACATCCACCTTCAGCTTCCTAGTATACTAAAATCCATCCAGTTGTACTGTCTTCCTTCCTTCTGTTGGCACCAAACTAGGACATGATTACTCAGACTCATCATGGAGTTTCCATTGATCCATATTTCTGACATCATACCTCCTTTATATCCAATAGTAATTTTATCTATTAATCCTCGTGGGATATCCCTCATACTGAGATAAAAACTTATACTTTTGAAGTCCATATCCACTTCGTGGAACATCATTATCCTTTCCAGGGTCAAGCGTCCTTACAGGGGAATATTGGCCATCTCTTCATGGCACTTCTTCAACTGGGAAACATGAAACACATCATGAACTCCCGACAGTCCTTCGGGTGGCTCCAACTTGTTTTCCACTTCTCCCATACGCTCCAAGAGTCGGTATGGTCCTACAAATCTCGGGGCTAATTTTCCCTTAACTCCAAATCGTTTAATTCCTCGCAGAGGAAACACATGAAGACATGCTCTGTCTCCAATTTCATAGACTACCTCCTTGCATTTTTAAGTCTGCATAACTCTTCTGCCTGGACTGAGCTACCTTCAGTCTATCTCGAATCAACTTAACACTCTCTTCTGAGTCCTTGATCACATTTGGTCCAAACAACTAACGGTCTCCAACTTCATCCCACACATTCTTGGGGTATCACACATATCGAGACAAAACTCGTATTCATTTTGTCCGAAATCCACTCAGTGGAGTATCCTTATCTTTTCCAGGGGTCAACGGTTCTTACAGGGTACTACCACCCTTAAAATGCACAAATCTTCCATAGACCATATTTCTCTTATCCTCAAAAATGGTCAAAATCCTTCTTCATAGAGTAACAACTCATAAAACCCAAATCTTTACCAACGATGCTAACTTTATCGATTCTCCAATGATTACAATCTCTTGCTTTTCCATTACATGTCTCAACTCAACACCTCAATATAAAAGAAAATGTTCTCACTTCTACTACTCCATTTCTTTTGTTGCAAACTCAACTATCTAGCACAAGTTTCCTTCTCCTTGGGGCATTCTCTGGCAAAGTGCCCTGCTCCATTACAACTAAAACATATTACTTCTGACAAGTATCGAGGTTTCCTTTTTGGGCAACTGTTGAGGTAGTGCCCTGGCTCCTTGCACCTATAACATGTGATATGACTCAGATCCTTCCTGGAATCCACTCTGCTTCTCTTTCTGGACTTTTCCATTCCAATTAGGGCTTCTACTTCCTGTGGGTCATACTCTACTTCCTTTGTCGGGAATTCTACTAGATCCCCATTCAAACAATTTTGGGAGATGTGTCCTTCTTCTCCACATGAATAGCAAGACTTAGTGCAAGGTTTACTCGGGTCTTCTTTAGGCGTGTCCTCCACCTCTTCCTTCATCATAGTTTCTTCTAAAATTCCCATAAAGGCTCCTTTCTTTACTTCTTTCTTCTGCTGGATGGTTTGTTGTACCATGGGGTAAATGTGACACTGATTAGGGTAGCGGGTAGTCCCTTCACACAAGAAACAAGTAATCTGCCTAATTGGGCATTCTTCAACTGGGTGACTTCCTTCACAATTAGGGCATTCATCCTTGTGTTCTTTATGGGTGTGTCCTATTTCTCCACAAATCTTGCATGCACAAGGTTTCTTCATATCCTTTCCATAAGGCTTCAACTTCTGGGACACAAGCCGAGACTTTGGCAGAGTCAACTTAAATTCTTTCCAAGTGGTTACTCCTTGCCATCCATTGATGGTTTGGTACATCCTCCACCAAGTAGCAGCACCTCTTTCAAAGCACTGAAGAGCATCCTGGGTCATATCATTTCAAACTATAGGGTTATTCTCCATGTGATCCTCCATGTTCTGAATCCATCGGTCTGTCTCCAACTGACTCATCGGTCCAAAAAATACAAGCTCATCTCCATTCATCCTCTATTGGGTCCATGTGGGTTTGGGGTAAGATAAGAGAGATAGAGAGGGATACACACAATACAAACAAAAGTTTTGAAAAGACGGATTTTATTTGTGGTTGTCGGAAAAACATCAAACAAATGACAGCTCACAAACGTCGCATCTAACGTAGGCATATAACAGGGGTTGGGTCTTCTAAAGGTCAATAAATCTTCAACGTCTCCAAACTCTTCAAGCCTTGTTCATGCCTCTTATGGCTTCTTCCAATCATGCTTGTCTTTCTCCAGTTCTTTTGCTAGATCAACTCTATTGACGCGAAGTCTCTTGTGACGTCCTTTAATATTCTGGAGTTGTATTCCAAACTGCTGGGTTTCATCAAACTCGACCTGAACCATGATCTGTTGGAAATATGCCCTAGAGGCAATAATAAATAAGTTATTATTATATTTCTTTGTTCATGATAATAGTCTTTTATTCATGCTATAACTGTATTATACGGAAATCGTAATACACGTGTGAATACATAGGCCACAATATGTCCCTAGTGAGCCTCTAGTTGACTAACTCGTTGTGATCAACAGATAGTCATGGTTTCCTGGCTATGGACATTGGATGTCGTTGATAACGGGATCACATCATTAGGAGAATGATGTGATGGACAAGACCCAATCCTAAGACTAGCACAAAAGATCGTGTAGTTCATTTGCTAGAGCTTTGCCAATGTCAAGTATCTTTTCCTTAGACCATGAGATTGTGCAACTCCCGGATACCGTAGGAGTGCTTTGGGTGTACCAAACGTCACAACGTAACTGGGTGGCTATAAAGGTGCATTACAGGTATCTCCGAAAGTGTCTGTTGGGTTGGCACGAATCGAGACTGGGATTTGTCACTCCGTGTAAGCGGAGAGGTATCTCTGGGCCCACTCGGTAGGACATCATCAAATGCGCAATGTGACCAAGGAGTTGATCACGGGATGATGTGTTACGGAACGAGTAAAGTGACTTGCCGGTAACGAGATTGAACAAGGTATTGGATACCGACGATCGAATCTCGGGCAAGTAACATACCGATAGACAAAGGGAATTGAATACGGGATTGATTGAGTCCTTGACATCGTGGTTCATCCGATGAGATCATCGTGGAACATGTGGGAGCCAACATGGGTATCCAGATCCCGCTGTTGGTTATTGACCGGAGAACGTCTCGGTCATGTCTGCATGTCTCCCGAACCCGTAGGGTCTACACACTTAAGGTTCGATGACGCTAGGGTTATAAAGGAAGCTTGTATGTGGTTACCGAATGTTGTTCGGAGTCCCGGATGAGATCCCGGACGTCACGAGGAGTTCCGGAATGGTCCGGAGGTAAAGATTTATATATAGGAAGTCCTGTTTCGGCCATCGGGACAAGTTTCGGGGTCATCGGTATTGTACCGGGACCACCGGAAGGGTCCCGGGGGCCCACCGGGTGGGGCCACCTGCCCCGGGGGGGCACATGGGCTGTAGGGGGTGCACCTTGGCCTACATGGGCCAAGGGCACCAGCCCCAAGAGGCCCATGCGCCTAGGGAACCCTAGAGGGAAGAGTCCTCAAGGGGGAAGGCACCTCCGAGGTGCCTTGGGGAGGATGGACTCCTCCCCCCCTCTTGGCCGCACCCCTTTCTTGGAGGAAGGGGCAAGGCTGCGCCTCCCCCCTCTCCCCTGCCCCTATATATAGTGGAGGGGAGGGAGGGCATCCATACCTGAGCCCTTGGCGCCTCCCTCCCTCCCGTGACACCTCCTCCTCTCCCGTAGGTGCTTGGCGAAGCCCTGCAGGATTGCCACGCTCCTCCATCACCACCACGCCGTTGTGCTGCTGCTGGATGGAGTCTTCCTCAACCTCTCCCTCTCTCCTTGCTGGATCAAGGCGTGGGAGACATCATCGAGCTGTACGTGTGTTGAACGCGGAGGTGCCGTCCGTTCGGCACTAGGATCATCGGTGATCTGAATCACGACGAGTACGACTCCATCAACCCCGTTCACTTGAACGCTTCCGCTTAGCGATCTACAAGGGTATGTAGATGCACTCTCCTTCCCCTCGTTGCTAGTCTCTCCATAGATAGATCTTGGTGACACGTAGGAAAATTTTGAATTTCTGCTACGTTCCCCAACAGTGGCATCATGAGCTAGGTCTATTGCGTAGATTCTTTGCACGAGTAGAACACAAGGTAGTTGTGGGCGTTGATGTTGTTCAATATGCTTACCGTTACTAGTCCAATCTTGTTTCGACGGTATTGTGGGATGAAGCGGCCCGGACCGACCTTACACGTACTCTTACGTGAGACAGGTTCCACCGATTGACATGCACCTGGTGCATAAGGTGGCTAGCGGGTGCCAGTCTCTCCCACTTTAGTCGGAACGGATTCGATGAAAAGGGTCCTTATGAAGGGTAAATAGCAATTGGCATATCACGTTGTGGTCTTGCGTAGGTAAGAAACGTTCTTGCTAGAAACCCATAGCAGCCACGTAAAACATGCAACAACAATTAGAGGACGTCTAACTTGTTTTTGCAGGGTATGCTATGTGATGTGATATGGCCAAAAGGATGTGATGAATGATATATGTGATGTATGAGATTGATCATGTTCTTGTAATAGGATTCACGACTTGCATGTCGATGAGTATGACAACCGGCAGGAGCCATAGGAGTTGTCTTTATTTTTTGTATGACCTGCGTGTCATTGAAGAACGCCATGTAAACTACTTTACTTTATTGCTAAACGCGTTAGTCATAGAAGTAGAAGTAGTCGTTGGCGTGACAACTTCATGAAGACACGATGATGGAGATCATGATGATGAAGATCATGGTGTCATGCCGGTGACAAGATGATCATGGAGCCCCGAAGATGAAGATCAAAGGAGCTATATGATATTGGCCATATCATGTCACTACTCTATTTGATTGCATGTGATGTTTATCATGTTTATGCATCTTGTTTGCTTAGAACGACGGTAGTAAATAAGATGATCCCTTACAACAATTTCAAGAAGTGTTCTCCCCTAACTGTGCACCGTTGCTACAGTTCGTCGCTTCTAAGCACCACGTGATGATCGGGTGTGATGGATTCTTACGTTCACATACAACGGGTGTAAGACAGTTTTACACAGCGAAAACACTTAGGGTTAACTTGACGAGCCTAGCATGTGCAGACATGGCCTCGGAACACGGAGACCGAAAGGTCGAGCATGAGTCGTATGGTAGATACGATCAACATGAAGATGTTCACCGATGATGAATAGTCCGTCTCACGTGATGATCGGACACGGGCTAGTTGACTCGGATCATGTAATCACTTAGATGACCAGAGGGATGTCTATCTAAGTGGGAGTTCATAAGATGAACTTAATTATCCTAAACATAGTCAAAAGACCTTTTGCAAATTATGTCGTAGCTCGCGCTATAGTTCTACTGTTTAGATATGTTCCTAGAGAAAATTATAGTTGAAAGTTGATAGTAGCGATTATGCGATCAGTAGAAAGCTTATGTCCTTAATGCACCGCTCAGTGTGCTGAACCCCAACGTCGTTTGTCGATGTTGCGAACATCGGACATACACGTTTTGATAACTACGTGATAGTTCAGTTAAATGGTTTAGAGTTGAGGCACGAAAGACGTTTTCGAAACATCGCGAAACATATGAGATGCTTCGAGGGCTGAAATTGGGATTTTAGGCTCGTGCCCACGTCAAGAGGTATAAGACCTCCGACGATTTTCTTAGCCTGCAAACTAAGGAGAGAAGCTCAATTGTTGAGCTTGTGCTCAGAGTGCAACAATCACTTGAATCAAGTGGGAGTTGATCTTCCAGATGAGATAGTGATGTTTCTCCAAAGACATTGCCACCAAGCTACTAGAGCTTCGTGATGAACTATAACATATCAGGGATAGATATGATGATCCTTGAGGTATTCGCGATGTTTGACACCGCGAAAGTAGAAATCAAGAAGGAACATCAATTGTTGATGGTTGGTGAAACCACTAGTTTCAAGAAGGGCAAGGGCAAGAAGGGATACTTCATGAAACGGCAAATCAGCTGCTGCTCTAGTGAAGAAATCCAAGGTTGAACCCAAACCCGAGACTAAGTGCTTCTGTAATAAGGGGAATAACCACTGGAGCAGCATTACCCTAGATACTTGGTAGATGAGAAGGCTGGCAAGGTCGATAGAAGTATATTGGATATACATTATGTTAATGTGTACTTTACTAGTACTCCTAGTAGCACCAGGGTATTGGATACCGGTTCGGTTGCTAAGTGTTAGTAACTCGAAATAAAAGCTACGGAATAAACGGAGACTAGCTAAAGGTGAGCTGACGATATATGTTGGAAGTGTTTCCAAGGTTGATATGATCAAGCATCGCACGCTCCCTCTACCACCGAGATTGGTGTTTGCGTTGAGCATAGACATGATTGGATTATGTCTATCGCAATACGGTTATTCATTTAAGGAGAATAATGGTTACTCTATTTTTGAATAATACCTTCAATGATCTTGCACCTAAAGGAATAGTTTATTGAATCTCGGTCGTAGTGATACACATTTTCATGCCAAAAGATATAAGACAGTAATGATAGTACCACTTACTTGTGGCACTGCCATGTAAGTCATAATGGTATAAAACGCATGAAGAAGCTCCATGTTGATGGATCTTTGGACTCACTCATTTTTGAAAAGTTTGAGACATGCGAACCATGTCTATTGGTGTATATGCATGAAGAAACTCCATGCAAATGGATCGTTCGGACTCACTTGATTTTGAATCACTTGAGATATGCAAATCATACCACATGGGCAAGATGACTGAAAAGCCTCATTTTCAGTAAGATGGAACAAGATAGCAACTTGTTGGAAGTAACACATTTTGATGTGTCCAATCTAATGAGTGCTGAGGCATGCAGTGAATATCATTATGATCTTACTTCACAGATGATTCGAGTAGATGTTGAGAATATTTACTTGATGAAACACAAGTCTGAATTATTGAATGGTTCAAGTAATTTCAGAGTGAAGTAGAAGATCATTGTGACAAGAGGATAAAATGTCTATGATATGATCATAGAGATGAATATCTGAGTTACGAGTTTTGGCACACAATTAAGACATTGTGGAAATTGTTTCATAATTAATACCGCCTGGAACACCATAGTGTGATGGTGTGTCCAAACATCATAGTTGCACCCTATTGGATATGGTGCGTACCATGATGTCTCTTATCGAATTACCACTATCGTTCATGGGTTAGGCATTAGAGACAACCACATTCACTTTAAATAGGGCACCACGTAATTCCGATGAGATGACACCGTATGAATTATGGTTTAAAGAAACCTAAGTTGTCGTTTCTTAAAGGTTTGGGGCTGCGACGCTTATGTGAAAAAGTTTCAGGATTAAGCTCGAACCCAAAGCGGATAAAATACATCTTCATAGGACACCCAAAACAGTTGGATATACCTCCTAATTCAGATCCGAAAGCAATATGAATTGTTTCTAGAATCGGGTCCTTTCTCGAGGAAAGGTTTCTCTCGAAAGAGTTGAGTGGGAGGATGGTGGAGACTTGATGAGGTTATTGAACCGTCTCTTCAACTAGTGTGTGGCAGGGCACAGGAAGTTGTTCCTGTGGCACCTACACCAATTGAAGTGGAAGCTTATGATATTGATCATGAAACTTCGGATCAAGTCACTACCAAACCTCGTAGGACGACAAGGACACGTACTACTTCGGAGTGGTAAGGTGATCCTGTCTTGGAAGTCATGTTGCTGGACAACAATGAACCTACGAGCTATGGAGAAGCGATGGTGGGCCCGGATTCCGATAAATGGCTCGAGGCCATAAAATCCGAGAACGGATCCATGGACTTTGGTGGACTTGCCCGATGATCGGCAAGCCATTAAGATAAATGGATCTTTAAGAAGAAGACGGACGTGGATGGTAATGTCACCGTCCATGAAGCTCGACTTGTGGCGAAAAGTTTTTCACAAGCTCAAGGAGTTGACTACGATGAGATTTTCTCATCCGTAGCGATGCTTAAAGTCCGTCGGATTCATGTTAGCATTAGCTGTATTTATGAAATCTAGCAGATGGATATCAAAACGAGTTTCCTTACCAGTTTTCGTGAGGAAAGGTTGTATGTAATACAATCAGAAAGTTTTTGTCGATCCTAAGGATGCTAAAAGGTATGCTAGCTCCAGCAATCCTTCTAAGGACTGGAGTGAGCATCTCGGAGTTGGAATGTATGCTTTGATGATGATCAAAGATTTTGGGTTTGTACAAAGTTTATGAGAAACTTGTATTTCCAAAGAAGTGAGTGGGAGCACTATAGAATTTCTGATGAGTATATGTTGTTGACATATTGATGATCAGAAATGATGTAGAATTTCTAGAAAGCATATAGGGTTATTTGAAAGGTGTTTTTCAATGGAAAGCCTGGATTAAGCTGCTTGAGCATTGAGCATCAAGATCTATAAGGATAGATCAAAATGCTTAATAATACTTTCAAATGAGCACATACCTTGACATGATCTTGAAGGTGTTCAAGATGGACTAGTCAAAGAAGGAGTTCTTGCCTGAGTTGTAAGGTACGAAGTTAAGACTTAAAGCTCGACCACGGCAGAAAACAGAGAAAGGACGAAGGTCGTCCCCTATGCTTTAGACGTAGGCTCTACAGTATGCTGTGCTGTGTACCGCACCGAAAGTGTGCCTTGCCATGAGTCAGTCAAGGGGTACAAGAGTGATCCATGAATGGATCATAGGACAGCGGTCAAAGTTATCCTTAGTAACTAGTGGACTAAGGAATTTTCTCAATTATGGAGGTGGTAAAAGAGTTCGTCGTAAAGGTTACGTCGATGCAAGCTTAACACCTATCCAGATAGCTCTAAGTAGAGATACCGGATACATATAATGGAGCAACAATTTAGACTAGCTCCAAGTAGAACAGTTATTTGGAACAGCTCCAAATAGAGCGTGGTAGCTGCATCTAGGAGATGACATAGAGATTTGTAAAGCACACACGGATCTGAAAGGTTCAGACCCGCTGACTAAAACCTCTCTCACAAGCAACATGATCAAACATAAAACTCATTGAGTGTTAATCACATAGTGATGTGAACTAGACTACTGACTCTAGTAAACTCTTGGGTATTAGTCACATGGCGATGTGACCTGTGAGTGTTAATCACATGGCGATGTGAACTAGATTATTGACTCTAGTGCAAGTGGGAGACTGTTGGAAATATGCCCTAGAGGCAATAATAAATAAGTTATTATTATATTTCTTTGTTCATGATAATAGTCTTTTATTCATGCTATAACTGTATTATACGGAAATCGTAATACACGTGTGAATACATAGACCACAATATGTCCCTAGTGAGCCTCTAGTTGACTAGCTCGTTGTGATCAACAGATAGTCATGGTTTCCTGGCTATGGACATTGGATGTCGTTGATAACGGGATCACATCATTAGGAGAATGATGTGATGGACAAGACCCAATCCTAAGACTAGCACAAAAGATCGTGTAGTTCATTTGCTAGAGCTTTGCCAATGTCAAGTATCTTTTCCTTGGACCATGAGATTGTGCAACTCCCGGATACCGTAGGAGTGCTTTGGGTGTACCAAACGTCACAACGTAACTGGGTGGCTATAAAGGTGCATTACAGGTATCTCCGAAAGTGTCTGTTGGGTTGGCACGAATCGAGACTGGGATTTGTCACTCCGTGTAAGCGGAGAGGTATCTCTGGGCCCACTCGGTAGGACATCATCAAATGCGCAATGTGACCAAGGAGTTGATCACGGGATGATGTGTTACGGAACGAGTAAAGTGACTTGCCGGTAACGAGATTGAACAAGGTATTGGATACCGACGATCGAATCTCGGGCAAGTAACATACCGATAGACAAAGGGAATTGAATACGGGATTGATTGAGTCCTTGACATCGTGGTTCATCCGATGAGATCATCGTGGAACATGTGGGAGCCAACATGGGTATCCAGATCCCGCTGTTGGTTATTGACCGGAGAACGTCTCGGTCATGTCTGCATGTCTCCCGAACCCGTAGGGTCTACACACTTAAGGTTCGATGACGCTAGGGTTATAAAGGAAGCTTGTATGTGGTTACCGAATGTTGTTCGGAGTCCCGGATGAGATCCCGGACGTCACGAGGAGTTCCGGAATGGTCCGGAGGTAAAGATTTATATATAGGAAGTCCTGTTTCGGCAATCGGGACAAGTTTCGGGGTCATCGGTATTGTACCGGGACCACCGGAAGGGTCCCGGGGGCCCACCGGGTGGGGCCACCTGCCCCGGGGGGGCACATGGGCTGTAGGGGGTGCGCCTTGGCCTACATGGGCCAAGGGCACCAGCCCCTAGAGGCCCATGCGCCAAGATAAAGGAAAAAGGGGAGAGTCCTAAAGGGGGAAGGCACCTCCGAGGTGCCTTGGGGAGGATGGACTCCTCCCCCCTCCTTAGCCGCACCCCTTTCTTGGAGTAGGGGGCAAGGCTGCGCCTCCCCCTTCTCCCCTGCCCCTATATATAGTGGAGGGGTGGGAGGGCATCCATACCTGAGCCCTTGGCGCCTCCCTCCCTCCCGTGACACCTCCTCCTCTCCCGTAGGTGCTTGGCGAAGCCCTGCGGGATTGCCACGCTCCTCCACCACCACCACGCCGTTGTGCTGCTGTTGGATGGAGTCTTCCTCAACCTCTCCCTCTCTCCTTGCTGGATCAAGGCGTGGGAGACGTCACCGGGCTGTACGTGTGTTGAACGCGGAGGTGCCGTCCGTTCGGCACTTGATCATCGGTGATTTGAATCACGACGAGTACGACTCCATCAACCCCGTTCACTTGAACGCTTCCGCTTAGCGATCTACAAGGGTATGTAGATGCACTCCCCTTTCTACTCGTTGCTGGTCTCTCCATAGATAGATCTTGGTGTTACGTAGGAAAAATTTTGAATTTCTGCTACGTTCCCCAACATGATCCCGCTGTCCTTCAGTTCTTAACGAATCTCCGGTATCTCGAGGTTGTAGCTCCTCCAGCTTGGCTACTTTCAGCTTTTGGTTCCTGAGTTTCTTCACGAAATGCTTCCTGGTCTAATACGGCTTCATGGAGCTCCACCTTAAACTTCTTGATGTACTACTCCAGATCCTGGCGATACACCAGCTAAAGTTAAAACTTTGTCTTGCTGATAGGTGTTTTATCAGCCTTGTACCATCCAATCCTTCCATGCATATGCATGCTTTAACTCAGCACGGTGACAATAGCATAAGCGGGCGATAACCTCATGGATAGCCGTGTTTCTACTCTTACCATTTCCATGAGCTATCATTCCATAGTTGATATCTCCTGCCTTAGGGTTTCTTGAGAAAAACTTTGAGTTCTAATGCTCCATGCTCCGGTCTTTCTCCGATACACCTTGATCTCGGGTATTGACAACTTCCATAGTATGTCAAGTTCCATCAGGGGAGTCTTACTAGGTCATACAAATCTGGAAATTCTTCATAGCCTCCAATTCTCCTAGTCTTCGGAGTCTTCGGAGTCTTCAGCTGTTGTAGTTTCCATTATTCAGATGCACGGAAAATACTCTTCATTCCGAAGTGGTCTTAGCTGTCCGATATCTTGTACTTCTTGGAGTGGTCTCATCAGTCGAATCTTCGTGTGGTCAAAAGGGGAAAGGGGTATGGTCTCACTAAAGGGAATTTTTTGAATAAGCTCGGAAGAGAAGAGAGGTAAAAGATCTTTTTGAAAGGGAAAGTTGTAGAGAAAAATCTTTGCTATGGGCTTGCCAGTTTCTAGGGTCACGTCCTACAGTCAACATGTGCTCTAATTGTTGGAAATATGCCCTAGAGGCAATAATAAAAGTATTATTATTATATTTCCTTGTTCATGATAATTGTCTTTTATTCATGCTATAACTGTATTATCCAGAAATCGTAATACACGTGTGAATACATAGACCACAATATGTCCCTAGTGAGCCTCTAGTTGACTAGCTCGTTGTGATCAACAGATAGTCATGGTTTCCTGGCTATGGACATTGGATGTCGTTGATAACGGGATCACATCATTAGGAGAATGATGTGATGGACAAGACCCAATCCTAAGACTAGCACAAAAGATCGTGTAGTTCATTTGCTAGAGCTTTGCCAATGTCAAGTATCTCTTCCTTCGACCATGAGAGCGTGTAACTCCTGGATACCGTAGGAGTGCTTTGGGTGTATCAAACGTCACAACGTAACTGGGTGACTATAAAGGTGCACTACAGGTATCTCCGAAAGTATCTATTGTTTTATGCGGATCGAGACTGGGATTTGTCACTCCGTGTAAACGGAGAGGTATCTCTGGGCCCACTCGGTAGGACATCATCATATGCGCAATGTGACCAAGGAGTTGATCACGGGATGATGTGTTACGGAACGAGTAAAGTGACTTGCCAGTAATGAGATTGAACAAGGTATTGGATACCGACGATCGAATCTCGGGCAAGTAACATACCGATAGACAAAGGGAATTGAATACGGGATTGATTAAGTCCTTGACATCGTGGTTCATCCGATGAGATCATCGTGGAACATGTGGGAGCCATCATGGGTATCCAGATCCCGCTGTTGGTTATTGACCGGAGAACGTCTCGGTCATGTCTACATGTCTCCCGAACCCGTAGGGTCTACACACTTAAGGTTCGATGACGCTAGGGTTATAAAGGAAGTTTGTATGTGGTTACCGAATGTTGTTCGGAGTCCCGGATGAGATCCCGGACGTCACGAGGAGTTCCGGAATGGTCCGGAGGTAAAGATTTATATATGGGAAGTCCTATTTTGGCCACCGGAAAATGTTCGGGATTTTTTCGGTATTGTACCGGGAAGGTTCTAGAAGGTTCCGGAGTGGGGCCCACCTGCATGGGGGGACCCACATGGACGTGGGTAGTGGGGGCAAGGCCCCACACCCCTGGTCAAGGCGCACCAAGATCCCCCCTTAGAAGGAATAAGATCATATCCCGAAGGGATAAGATCAAGATCCCTAAAAAGGGGGGATAACAATCGGTGGGGAAGGAAATAATGAGATTTCTTTCCTCCCACCTTGGCCAACGCCCCAATGGACTTGGAGGGCAAGAAACCAGCCCCTCCACCCCTATATATAGTGGGGAGGCGCATGGGAGCTATACACGAAGTTCTGGCACAGCCCTACCTCTCTTCCTACTCCTCCTCTCCCATGGTGCTTGGCGAAGCCCTGCTGGATTGCCACGCTCCTCCACCACCACCACGCCGTTGTGCTGCTGTTGGATGGAGTCTTCCTCAACCTCTCCCTCTCTCCTTGCTGGATCAAGGCGTGGAAGACGTCACCGGGCTGTACGTGTGTTGAACGCGGAGGTGCCGTCCGTTCGGCACTAGGATCATCGGTGATTTGAATCACGACGAGTACGACTCCATCAACCCCGTTCACTTGAACGCTTCCGCTTAGCGATCTACAAGGGTATGTAGATGCACTCTCTTTCTACTCGTTGCTGGTCTCTCCATAGATAGATCTTGGTGACACGTAGGAAAATTTTGAATTTCTGCTACGTTCCCCAACACTAATACCATCTTGTAGCGACCCGACCCGAATGGATCAAGTCTCTGTGCTTAAGTGTCATCCCTGGATCGGTATGCTGACACACACAGTACTCGAGGATTTATAACAGAGGTAAATCACATGTATAAGTAACATAAAAACTATTACCTCAATCCAAAATAGCGGAAGTAACAAGGTTGTGGAATCCCATCAACACCAACGGCAAAGTTGAGTGTAGAAATAGTAACCCTAACGTATCACTAACTCGTCATAAGATTCCTGCAACATGAGACGTTGCAGCCACAAAGGGTCAGTACATTGAATGTACTGGCAAATTCACACCATAGAGAATGATGAATAAAGGCTATCACTACATGCATATTTGGCTGGTGGAAAAGCTCTATGGTTATAAGGTTTTTGCGAAAAGCCAATTTTTCCCTACTACAAAGGAATAAATTTTATTTAACTATTATGGTGGTTGTTGAACATTGAGAATGGTTGATACCATTCTCAATCCCAAATAAATAACATCATTAAACCCAACAAAATTAATTTAAAGTAACATGATGAAATCAACAGGATAATCCAAGAACTGGATACTCAAATTGTCCATAACCGGGGACACAGCTAACCATGATTAGTTTATACACTCTGCAGAGGTTTGCGCACTTTTCCCCACAAGACTCGATCACCTCCGTTTGGTTTCTCGCACTACATGGTGTTTGAGAAGACGGATGACCGAGACATAGTCTTTCAGAAGTGCTAGCACCTTACGATCGGGTAGACCGTACCACCTACATCCCCTACATCTGCTAGTCTACCACTGTAAGAGTTCGCACGACTTAGTCAACTATGCTAGAGCCCATAATATCTTGTGGCTGCACACGGAAGTTTCTAGCATGAATAATCTCATGATCCCTTTGAGCCTGAGTGGCGGTCCAAAAGAAAATAGGCAATCCTGGTCTACCCAGGTGCATAGACAGGCAATGCTGGAATAACCAGGTACCTCAATCCACCCAGATGTGTGTTTAAGTTGCCACCTTAAGTAAACCATTACTTAACAAACTCACATCTGTCATGAATACTCGCAAAACCCAATCCATGTCTACGAGCATAGCATGGCACTATAAGCATAACGTAATAGTAACTCCCAATGGGTTTGATAATAAACAGGTAATAGGTACTACCTCAACTACTTTCCCATCCCACAATTTAATTAGATCCTAATCATGCAATGTTTGAGGATTTGATCTAATGCAATAAAACTGGGTAGTAGAAAAGGTATGATCAAAGTGTGAACTTGCCTGCAATGTTGATGAGGATGATTCACACTCATAACTCTTGATAGTTCTACTCGTCACACTCCGGTCAATCTATCGTAATCAAGCAATAGTAACCACACATAAGCAATCACTCAAAAGATCAGAAAGAACGAAGAAGGCGATTCGGAAAACTTCAAAACCAAGCAAATAACTCTTGCAACATAAAACAATTTTTAACAGTACCAAAATTATGTGAATTTGGCCTTATTAGAATGTTTAGATCAAGAGCTTCGATGTGCAAAAAGAATCAACTCAAACGGAGCTACCAAACTAAAGTTATGATCAATCGAAGTTTGAATTCAAATCTGATCTAATTCAAATTTTAAACTTTTCAAAAACATGTTTGAGTTGGATTACTGGATAGAGGGGATCGTAACGAAGACGTGAGCATTGGTTTCGTTGGATTTGGATAAACGGGTAAAAAGTTGTGACCGTTTGAAAAACAGGGGCCAATCTATAAAGAAAATCCTTACATATAGGTCCCTGGCCGAAATTAATAAGAAAAAGGAAAAATCTATCGAGCGAACGCTCTCTATAGAAATCTAAACGACGAACGTTCGTTAGATAATCTAGACTAAAAGAAAAACCGATCGGTTTTAAAAGAGAAAACCTAAACTAATAAAAAAACGAAAAACCGGGCGATTCGGCGGTTTAGTACTGGTTCGATCGGTTTTTTCGCCGAAATCCGGCGGCGGCGTTGGTTACTCCGGCGAGAACATCGCGCTCCGGCGCGGCAGCGGCAGCGGCACGTGAGAGCAGGGCGCGGCGAGGCGGCGCAGGTGGAGGAGAGGCAGCGGCGGCGAGCGCCAGCGGCGACGGTGCCGGCAGCAAGTGCGGCGGCGGCGGCGCAAAGCGAGAGGCGGCGGCACGATGCGGGAGGTGGGCCCCGGGGGGTGGCTTTATAGGGGAGGAGGCGGGGCAGCGGATCTTGGAGGAGGGGCGACGGGCGCCGTGGAGGCGGCGGACTCCGGCGAGTCCGGCTAAGGCACACGAGGAGGAAGGCGGCGACTCGCTGGCTGGGCTGGGCCGTGGCCTATTGGGCCGGCCCAGTTCGGCGGCGGAGGAGAGAAGAAGTTTTTTTTAAATACAGACAACGAAAAAAAAGAAAATAAACCAATTAAAATAAAAATTAACTATAGACATATAATATAACGAAATTTTCAGAAAAAGAATATCTACAACGTGAACGTTTTACTAAAGTCAAATAAAATCCACACAAATTTAAATAATTCAAAGAGTGCTACTGGTCTATTAAAATCCAACAAAATCATTTTTAAAAAAACCAAAATGATTTCAAATTAATTTTTCTCCAATTTTCTGATGTAGGGAATCATGTTACCCTATTTTCCATACATTTTATTTTTGGAGAAAAATAATTTGAATAAAACTCAAATAACTCCAAATTGAAAATAAATTCAAAAGAACTTTGAATTTAATTCTTTGAAACTCCCAACTCATATTTCATATAATTTGAAGAAGTCATTTTATCTTCTCTCGTGAAAATCATTGAGTTGCTTGAAGTTTCTGAATTGGAAATATTTCCCAATGGAATTCAAATAATTTTCAAACACCCTTTTCATTTATTTAAATGGAAGAAGTCATGTCATCTTCTCTCTAGGGTTTTGTATTTGAAAAGAATTTGAATTCACGAAGATCAAAAATGAAAAATGAAAGTTTGGGAAAGTCCTTTTATTCCCTCTCATTTAACTTTCAAAAAGTTTCGAATTTCACTCAATCAATCACACAACAATCAAACAATCAATCAAATCTATCTATTTAATATAACATTCGAAAATTTAGAATTTTGGGATGTTACAAGCCCTAAGCATCACATCCCCAAACATTAAGAAACAACAACTTTGGTTTCTTGCCAAACCAATGTTCATATGACGTCGTCTCAACGGACTTAGATGGTGTCCTATCTAAAGTGAATGCAGCTGTCTCTAACGCATAACCTCAAAATGAAAACGGTAGATTGGTAAGAGACATCATAGATCGCACCATATCTCATAGGGTTCGATTCCGACGTCCGGACACACCATTACCTTGTGGTGTTCCAGGTGGCTTCAACTGTGAAACAATTCCACAATGTCTTAAGTGATTGCCAAAATCATAACTCAGAAAATCCCCTTTTGATCAGATTGTAGGAACATGATCTTATTGTTATGATGATTCTTAACTTCACTCTGAAATCGCTTGAACTTTTCAAACGTTTCAGACTTGTGCTTCATTAAGTAAATATACCTATATCTACTCAAATCGTCAGTGAAGATGAGAAAATAGCGATATCCACTGCATGCTTCAATTCTCATTGGATCACACGTATCAGCATGCATGATTTCCAACAAGTCACTTGCCCGTTTCATTGTACCTGAAAACGGGGTCTTAGTCATCCTGCCCATGAGGCATGGCTCGCATGTGTCAAGCGATTCAAAATCAAGTGACTCCAAACATCCATCGACATGGAGTTTCTTCATGCATCTTACGCCAATATGACCTAAGCGGCAGTGCCACAAGAAAGTGGTACTATCATTATTAACTCTACATCTTTTGGCGTGAACATGTGTATCACCACGACCGAGATTCAATGAACCATTCACATAGGGTGCATGACCATGAAAGGGATTATTCATGTAAATAGAATAACCATTATTCTCTAATTTAAATGAATAACCTTATTGCAATAAACATGATCTAATCATATTCATGCTCAACGTAGACACCTGATAACATTTATCTAGGTTCAATACTAATCCCGAAGGCAGATAGAGCGTGCGATGGTGATCTCATCAACTTTGGAAACACTTCCAACACACATCGTCACCTCGCCCTTAGCCAGTCTCCGTTTAGTCCGTAGCTTTTGCTTCAAGTCACCAATAATAGCAACTGAACCGGTATCCAATACCCAGGTGCTACCAGGAGTACTAGTGAGGTACACATTAATAACACATATATACTTTGTTGAAGTTTCCAGCCTTCTTATCTACCATGCATTTGGGGTAATTCCGCTACCAGTGACCGTTCCCCTTACAATAGAAGCACTTAGTCTCGGGTTTGGGTTCAACCTTGGGTTCCTTCACTGGAGCGGCAACTGGTTTGCCATCCATGAAGTTTCCCTTCTAGCCCTTGCCCTTCTTGAAACCAGTGGTCTTGTTAAACCATCAACATTTGATGCTCCTTCTTGATTTCTACCTTTTGTGGTCTTAAGCACCACGAACAACTCCGGGATCAAATCCATCCCTTGCATGTCATAGTTCATCACGAAGATCTAGTAGCTTAGTGATAGTGGCTAGAGAACTCTATTAATCACTATCTTATCTGGAAGTTTAACTCCCACTGCTTTAAGTGATCGTAGCACCCAGACATTCTGAGCACATGCTCACTAGCTGAGCCATTCTCCTCCATCTTGTTGGCAAAAGAACTTGTCAGAGGTCTCACACCTCTCAACATGGGCATGAGTCTGAAATCCCAATTTCAGCTCCTGGAACATCTCATATGTTCTATGGCGTTCAAAACGTCATTGGAATCCCGGTTCTAAGCTGTAAAGTATGTCGCACTAAACTATCAAGTAGTCATCAGGATGTGTCTATCAGGTGTTCACAACATCCACAGACGACGTTGTAGGGGTTTGCACATCAAGCGGTGCATCAAAGACGTAAGCCTTCTGTGTAGCAGTGAGCACACTCCTCGGACTACGGACCTAGTCCGCATCATTGCTTACAATATCTTTCAACTTAATATTTCTCTAGGAACATATTGAAATAGGGAGCTACAACGTGAGCTATTTATCTACAACATATTTGCAAAGACAATTTAGACTATGTTCATGATAATTGAGTTCATCTAATCAAATTATTTAATGAACTCCCACTCAGATAGACATCCCTCTAGTTATCTAAGTGAAACATGATCTGAATCGACTAGGTCGTGTCCGATCATCATGTGAGACGGACTAGTCAACATCGGTGAACATCTTCATGTTGATCGCATCTTCTATACGACTCATGCTCGACCTTTCGGTCTTCCGTGTTCCGAGGCCATGTCTGTACATGCTAGGCTCATCAAGTCAACCTAAGTGTATTGCGTGTGTAAATCTGGCTTACACCCGTTGTATTCGAACGTTAGAATCTATCACACCCGATCATCACATGGTGCTTCGAAACGACGAACCTTCGCAACGGTGCACAGTTAGGGGGAACACTTTTCTTGAAATTTTAGTGAGGGATCGTCTTATTTAAGCTACCGTCGTTCTAAGCAAATAAGATGTAAAACATGATAAACATCACATGCAATCAAATAGTGACATGATATGGCCAATATCATTTTGTTCCTTTTGATCTCCATCTTTGGGGCTCCATGATCATCGTTGTCACCGGCATGACACCATGATCTCCATCATCATGATCTCCATCATCGTGTCTTCTTGAAGTTGTCTCGTCATCTATTACTTCTACTACTATGGCTAACATTTTAGCAATAAAGTAAAGTAATTACATGACGTTTAAGTTGACACGCAGGTCATAAATAAATTAAGACAACTCCTATGGCTCCTGCTGGTTGTCATACTCATCGACATGCAAGTCGTGATTCCTATTACAAGAACATGATGAATCTCATACATCACATATATCATTCATCACATCCTTTTGGCCATATCACATCACAAGGCATATGCTGCAAAAACAAGTTAGACGTCCTCTAATTGTTGTTGCAAGTTTTTACGTGGCTGCTATAGGTTTCTAGCAAGAACGTTTCTTACCTACGCCAAAACCACAACGTGATATGCCAATTTCTTTTTACCCTTCATCAGGACCCTTTTCATCGAATCCGATCCGACTAAAGTGGGAGAGATAGACACCCGCTAGCCACCTTATGCAACTAGTGCATGTCAGTCGGTGGAACCAGTCTCACGTAAGAGTACGTGTAAGGTTGGTCCGGGCCGCTTCATCCCACGCTGCCGCTGAATCAAGATAAGACTAGTAACGACAAGTAAATTGACAAAATCGACGCCCACAACAACTTGTGTTCTACTCGTGCATAGAAACTACGCATAGACCTAGCTCATGATGCCACTGTTGGGGAACGTAGCAGAAATTCAAAATTTTCTATGCATCACCAAGATCAATCTATGGAGTAATCTAGCAACGAGGGGAAGGAGAGTGCATCTACATACCCTTGTAGATCGCTAAGCGAAGGCATTGAAGTGAACGGGGTTGATGGAGTCGTACTCATCGTGATCCAAATCACTGATGATCCTAGTGCCGAACGGACGGCACCTCTGCGTTCAACACACGTACAGCCCAGTGTCATCTCCTACGCCTTGATCCAGCAAGGGGAGAAGGAGAGGTTGAGGAAGACTCCATCCAGTAGCAGCATGGCGGCGTGGTGGTGGTGGAGGAGATCGGGACTCCAGCAGGGCTTCGCCAAGCACTACGAGAGACGAGGAGGAAGAGGGGTAGGGCTGCGCCAACAGGGGAAGGACTTCATGTGTTGGGCTGCCCCTTTGCCTCCACTATATATAGGGGGAGAGGGAGGTCTGCGCCCCCACCTAGGGTTTCCACCCTAGGGGTGGCGGCAGCCCCAATCCCCATCTGGGGTGGCGGCCAAGTGGGGGGGGGGGAGAGGGAGGCGCACCAGGCATGGGCCTTAGGGCCCATCTGCCCTTAGGGTTTGCCCCCTCTTCTCTCTAGGCGCATGGGCCTTGGTGGGGAGACGCCCCAGCCCACCTAGGGGCTGGTCCCTTCTCACACTTGGCCCATGTATGCCTCCGGGGCCCGTGGCCCCTCCCGGTGGACCCCCGGACCCCTCCGGTGGTCTCGGTACACTACCGGTGATGCTCGGAACACTTCCGGTGGCCAAAACCATACTTCCTATATATCAATCTTTACCTCCGGACCATTCCGGAACTCCTCGTGACGTCTGGTATCTCATCCGGGACTCCAAACAACATTCGGTAACCGCGTACATACTTTCCCTATAACCCTAGCATCATCGAACCTTAAGTGTGTAGACCCTACGGGCTCGGGAGTCATGCAGACATGACCGAGACAACTCTCCGGTCAATAACCAATAGCGGGATCTAGATACCCATGTTGGCTCCCACATGCTCCACGATGATCTCATCGGATGAATGATGTCGAGGATTCAATCAATCCCGTATTCAATTCCCTTTGTCCAGCGGTACGATACTTGCCCGAGATTCGATCGTCGGTATCCCGATACCTTGTTCAATCTCGTTACCGGCAAGTCTCTTTACTCGTTCCGTAACACATCATCCCGTGATCAACTCCTTGGTCACATTGTGCACATTATGATGATGTCCTACCGAGTGGGCCCAGAGATACCTCTCCGTTTACACAGAGTGACAAATCCCAGTCTCGATTCATGCCAATCCAACAGACACTTTCGGAGATACCTGTAGTGTACCTTTATAGCCACCCAGTTATGTTGTGACGTTTGGCACACCCAAAGCACTCCTACGGTATCCAGGAGTTGCACAATCTCATGGTCTAAGGAAATGATACTTGACATTAGAAAAGCTTTAGCATACGAACTACATGATCTTTGTGCTAGGCTTAGGATTGGGTCTTGTCCATCACATCATTCTCCTAATGATGTGATCCCGTTATCAACGACATCCAATGTCCATGGTCAGGAAACCGTAACCATCTATTGATCAACGAGCTAGTCAACTAGAGGCTTACTAGGGACATGGTGTTGTCTATGTATCCACATATGTATCTGAGTTTCCTATCAATACAATTCTAGCATGGATAATAAACGATTATCATGAACAATGAAATATATACAATAATAACTAATTTATTATTGCCTCTAGGGCATATTTCTAACACATACAACATTGGATAATAATATATAGCATTAAGCACCATGTTTAAGTTGATAATTCCAATGGGGATAGAGAGGTTACACCGCTGCATAGAGGGGGAGAGAGTTGGTGTTGACGGCGGTGAAGTTGTTGGTCTAGATCATCGTCACGATGATTGCCCCGGTGGTGTTCTGGCGCCACCGGGAGAGAGGGCGAGTGAGCCCCCCTTCTTCTTCTTCTTCTTCCTAGGCCTCCCTCATAGAAGGGAGGAGGGTTTCCCCTCTGGTCCTTGGTCTCCATTGCTCCCAAAGGACAGGAGCCCCTCCGAGATTGGATCTCTCTCTCTCTCTCTCTTCTCTTCTATTTCACGTTCCTATTTCCTGGCCTTTTACCGTTTCTTAAATTAGCATAGACCCATAACTTCGATTGGGCTGAAATTTTAACACGATTTCCTTCCAGATATTATCTTTCTTTGCAGCAAAAGAAGGGCAGCAACCAATTTACGAGGGGCCCACAATCCACCTAGGCGCGCCCAGGTGCCTTATGGCCCCCTCGGACACCGTCTTACGTTGATTCTTCTTCCCAGAAATCACATATATTTCAAAATAAATCTCCGTAAGTTTTTATCGCGTTTGGATTTCGTTTGATATGGATATTCTGCGAAACAAAAAACATGCAACAAACAGAACTGACACTAGGCAATGTATCAATATGTTAGTCCCAAAAAATATTATAAAATGTTGCCAAAAGTATATGAAAGTTGTAGAGTATTGGCATGAAACAATAAAAAATTATAGATACGACGGGGACATCAGCATCCCCAAGCTTAATTCCTGCTCGTCCTCATCCTCGAGTAGGTAAATGATAAAAAGCATAATTTTTATGTGGAATGCTACATAACATAATCTTGATCATATAATCTAATCATGGCATGAATATTAAGACACGAGTGATCAAAACAATAGTCTATAATTTGATATAAGGACACTGATACGTCTCCAACGTATCTATAATTTTTTATTGTCCCATGCTATTATATTATCTGTTTTGGATGTATAATGGGCTTTATTATACCTTTTTATATTACTTTTGGGACTAACCTATTAACTGAAAGCCCAGTGAAAATTGCTGTTATTTTTTTCCTATTTCAGTGTTTCGCAGAATAGAAATATCAAGCGGAATCCAAACGGAATGAAACCTTCGCGAGGATCGTTTTTGGAACATATGTGATCCAAGAGACTTGGAGTGGACATCAAGGAAGCAGCGAGGCGGCCACGAGGTAGGAGGGCGCGCCCAGGGGGGCCAGGTGCGCCCCCACCCTCGTGGGCCCCTCGCAGCTCCACCGACCTACTTCTTTCCCCTATATATACTCTTATACCCTGAAACCTTCGGGAGAGCCACAAAACACCTTTTCCACCGTTGTAACCTTCTGTACCCATGAGATCCCATCTTGGGGCCTTTTTTGGCTATCTGCCGGAGGGGGATTCGATCATGGAGGGCTTCTACATCAACACCATAGCCTCTCCGATGATGTGTGAGTACTTTACCATAGACCTTCGGGTCCATAATTATTAGCTAGATGGCTTCTTCTCTCTCTTCGGATCTCATTACAAAGTTCTCCCCGATCTTCTTGGAGATATATTCGATGTAACTCTTTTTGCGATGTGTTTGTCGAGATCCGATGAATTGTGGGTTTATGAACTTGATTATCTATGAATATTATTTGATTCTTCTCTGAATTCTTATATGCATGATTTGATATCTTTGCAAGTCTCTTCGAATTATCGGTTTAGTTTGGCCTACTAGATTGATCTTTCTTGCAATGGGAGAAGTGCTTAGCTTTGGGTTCAATCTTGCGGTGCTCGATCCCAGTGACAGAAAGGGAAACGACACGTATTGTATTGTTGCCATTGAGGATAAAAAGATGGGGTTTATATCATATTGCTTGAGTATTGCTACCTCTTGAGCATGCGTTGGTTTCCCTTGAAGAGGAAAGGGTGATGCAGCAAAGCAACGTAAGTATTTCCCTCAGTTTTTGAGAACCAAGGTATCAATCCAGTAGGATACCACGCGCGAGTCACCTTGTACCTACACAAACAAATAAGAACCTCGCAACCAACGCTATAAAGGGGTTGTTAATCCCTTCTCGGCCACTTGCAAGAGTGAGATCTGATAGAGATGATAATAATAAGATAAATATTTTTGGTATTTTTATGATATAGATTGAAAGTAAAGATTGCAAAATAAAATAGATTGGAAACTTGTATGATGGAAAATAGACCCAGGGGCCATAGGTTTCACTAGTGGCTTCTCTCGAGATAGCATAAGTATTACAGTGGGTGAACAAATTACTGTCGAGCAATTGATAGAAAAGCGAATAATTATGAGAATACCTAGGTATGATCATGTATATAGGCATCATGTCCATGACAAGTAGACCGACTCCTTCCTGCATCTACTACTATTTCTCCACACATCGACCGCTATCCAGCATGCATCTAGAGTATTAAGTTCATAAGAACGGAGTAACGCCTTAAGCAAGATGACATGATGTAGAGGGATAAACTCATGCAATATGATATAAACCCCATCTTTTTACCCTCGATGGCAACAATACAATACGTGTCGTTTCCCTTTCTGTCACAGGGATCGAGCACCGCAAGATTGAACCCAAAGCTAAGCACTTCTCCCATTGCAAGAAAGATCAATCTAGTAGGCCAAACCAAACTGAAAATTCGAAGAGACTTGCAAAGATAACCAATCATACATAAAAGAATTCAGAGAAGATTCAAATATTGTTCATAGATAAACTTTATCATAAACCCACAATTCATCGAATCTCGACAAACACACCGCAAAAGAAGATTACGTCGAATAGATCTCCAAGAGAATCGAGGATAACTTTGTATTGAGATCCAAAGAGAGAGAAGAAGCCATCTAGCTAATAACTATGGACCCGAAGGTAAACTACTCACACATCATCGGAGGGGCCATGGAGTTGATGTAGAGGCGCTCCGTGATCAATGCCCCCTCCGCCGGAGCTCCTGAAAAGGCCCCAAGATGGGATTAGGTTTTCGTGGTGCTCCCCAATGTTTTCAGGGTACGTAGGTATATATAGGAGAAAGAAGTAGGTCGGTGGAGCCAGGAGAGGCCCACGAGGGTGGAGGGTGCGCCCAGGGGGGTAGGCACGCCCCCTGCCTTGTGGCCGCCTCGTTGTTTGCTTGATGTCCACTCCAAGTCCTCTGGATCATGTTTGTTCCAAAAATTACGCTCCCTAAGGTTTCATTTCGTTTGGACTCCATTTGATATTATTTTTCTGCGAAACACTGAAATAGGCAAAAAACAACAATTTGCTGGGCCTCTGGTTAATAGGTTAGTCCTAAAAATAATATAAAAGTGTATAAATAAGCCCATTACACATCCAAACAGAATATATAATAGCATGGAGCAATCAAAAATTATAGATACGTTGGAGACGTATCAAGCATCCCCAAGCTTAATTCCTGCTCGTCCTCGAGTAGGTAAATGATAAGAATATAATTTTTGATGTGGAATGCTTCGTAACATATTTCTCAATGTAATTTTCTTTATTGTGGCATGAATGTTCAGATCCGAAAGATTCAAGATAAAAGTTTAATATTGACATAAAAATAATAATACTTCAAGCATACTAACTAAGCAATCATGTCTTCTCAAAATAACATGGCCAAAGAAAGTTCATCCCTACAAAATCATATAGTTTGGTCATGCTCCATTTCTGTCACACAGGAATGCTCTCATCATGCACAACCCCGATGACAAGCCAATCAATTGTTTCATACTTTAGTAATCTCAAACTTTTTTCAACTTTCACGCAATACATGAGCGTGAGCCATGGATATAGCACTATGGGTGGAATAGAATATAATGAAGGGGTTATGTGGAGAAAAAAAAGGAGAAAGTCTCACATTGACGTGGCTAATCAATGGGCTAGGGAGATGCCCATCAATTGATGTCAATGCAAGGAGTAGGGATTGCCATGCAACGGATGCACTAGAGCAATAAATGTATGAAAGCTCAACAAAAGAAACTAAGTGGGTGTGCATCCAACTTGCTTGCTCACGAAGACCTAGGGCACTTGAGGAGGCCTATTGTTGGAATATACAAGCCAAGTTCTATAATGAAAAATTCCCCTAGTATATGAAAATGACAAAATAAGATATTCTCTATCATAAAGATCATGGTGCTACTTTGAAGCACAAGTGTGGAAAAAGGATAGTAGCATTGCCCCTTTTTATTTTTATTTATTTATTTTGTGCCTTTTTTGGCCTTTCTCCTTTTTCGGGACAATGCTCTATAAATGATGATTATCACACTTCTATTTATTTACAACTCGATACTAGAACAAGATATGACTCTATATGAATGCCTCCGGCGGTGTACCGGGATGTGCAATGACTCATGAGTGACATGTATGAAAGAATTATGAACGGTGGATTTGCCACAAATACGATGTCAACTACATGATCATGCAAGGCAATATGACAATGATGATGCGTGTCATAATAAACAGAACGGTCGAAAGTTGCATGGCAATATATCTCGGAATGGCTATGGAAATGCCATAATAGGTAGGTATGGTGGCTATTTTGAGGAAGATATAAAGAGGTTTATGTGTGATAGAGCGTATCGTATCACGGAGTTTGGATGCACCGGCGAAGTTTGCACCAACTCTCAAGGTGAGAAAGGGCAATGCACGGTACCGAAGAGGCTAGCAATGATGGAAGGGTGAGCGTGCGTATAATCCATGGACTCAACATTAGTCATAAAGAACTCACATACTTATTGCAAAAATCTACAAGTCATCAAAAACCAAGTATTACGCGCATGCTCCTAGGGGGGTAGATTGGTAGGAAAAGACCATCGCTCGTCCCCAACTGCCACTCATAAGGAAGACAATCAAAAAACACCTCATGTTTCAAATTTGTTACACAATGTTTACCATACGTGCATGCTACGGGATTTGCAAACTTCAACACAAGTATTTCTCAAATTCACAACTACTCAACTAGCACAACTTTGATATCACTATCTCCATATCTAAAACAATCATCAAGTATCAAACTTCTCATAGTATTCAATGCACTTATATGAAAGCTTTTTATTATGCCTAAAAGCAAATTGCCATGTTGTTCTAAAGGACTCTCAAAATAATATAAGTTAAGCATGAGAGATCAATTATTTCTATAAAATGAAACTACCACCGTGCTCTAAAAGATATAAGTGAAGCATTAGAGCAAAAACTATATAGCTCAAAAGATATAAGTGAAGCACATTGAGTATTCTAATAAATTCCGATTCATGTGTGTCTCTCTCAAAAGGTGTGTACAGCAAGGATGATTGTGGTAAACTAAAAATCAAAGACTCAAATCATACAAGACGCTCCAAGCAAAACACATATCATGTGGTGAATAAGAATATAGCTCGAAGTAAATTTACCGATGAACGAAGACAAAAGAGGGGATGCCTTCCGGGGCATCCCCAAGCTTAGGCTTTTTGGTGTCCTTGGATTTTACCTTGGGGTGCCTTGGGCATCCCTAAGCTTAGGCTCTTGCCACTCCTTGTTCCATAATCCATCAAATCTTTACCCAAAACTTGAAAACTTCACAACACAAAACTTAACAGAAAATCTCGTGAGCTCCGTTAGTGAAAGAAAAGAAAACACCACTTAAAGGTACTGTAATGAACTCATTCTTTATTTATACTAGATGATTCCCCGCGCGTTGCGAAACGTTGGCATGCCAATAAAGTCACCAAGAGATGCACATAAAGGAGAACTTGTTGGCTGTGTACTGATACAATGTCTGCTCAGGCGCATCAAGGGATTAATCTGAAGGTAACTTAGTGAAATATTTATTACTCTATTGAATATAAAGGACTAACTTCTATTCAGTAAGCGATTACATGGTCCTATGTAGATTTGAGAGCATTCCCTGTTTATAGGTAAACAGACTTCATGAATTGATAATGTTATAAAGAAATGTGGTGTCGATGGGTGCAAAGCTTTTACTATTTGAAATCAGTGACGACACCGAAATTGCAATACCCAAACTTGACTAAAATCTTGCAACACGTATATACCGAAAGAAATATTCGACGACCCTCCATAATTCCATTAATGTTTATTGGCATGGCCATGCATGTAAATAAAACAAAACTAAAACTACATTAACATCTAAGTGGAACAATAGTCCATAGTGCAGAGGAATCACCAAAGGGACAATCACAACCAAACCACATAGAACTGGACCTATTGTTTAATCCCCAAACAAATTTGCTAATTCTATAGTTATGTGAACATATGCGAATCAAAATAATGGAAACCAATTTAGTTAATCTAATCCATAGAAAAGTGGTTAAATATGAAGAATTATCATACAACTGTCAATTGGGTTGAGGTTTTCATGCATGGATATATACCACAAAGGACCTACTTTCTTTTCGAGAGCCTGAGAAGCAATTGTATACAACATACAGACTGCTACTGAAAATAAAATGGTATGACTGACAGTTCAACTGGGCACGCCTTCAGCATACATCTAGCAGTTGGCACACATAGAATATACATCAACTGTGTCAAGCAATGTCGTCAATCAGGAGTTGTACATGCGGCTAACTTCTGGAGAAGGAAGAAAATGAATAATGTAAAATCACAAAAGAGGAACATATGAGTGGAAGTACAGAAGACTCGCCAGTCCTGCTACTCACTTAGGAAGAACTGGCATTGCCCGAAGTCCTGCTACTCACTTAGGAGTAGGGATGAAAACGGAGCGGAAACGGATGGAACTGAGTGCTATCATATTTGTTTTCACATTTTTTTGCAGAAGCAGAAACGAATACAGAAACTCCGGAAATGAATACGGAAATAAATACTACCGGAAACGGACATGAAGCGAATACAAAACAGATACGAAAACAGAAATAGGAATAGATCGGAACTTAAAACCCCCTTGAATCATAGATAAATACACACAAAAACAAACAAATTTTATGAGTTGTTAACATGGCTACAAAATAATTTCATTATGTTAGCAACTTAGCATAGTATTGTAGTAGTACCGGACAATTGCGTATAGGGTCAAGCTGAGTACATGTGTGGTAGTAGAAGTTGGGCCTCAGATCCATTCTACTAATTGTGTCATTATGTTTTCTTTGGTGGTTGGGCTACAAAGCACCTATATGTCTATATTAAAAACAGAAATTCCATATTCAAGGAAACGAAAAGTTCAGTTTCCATGCATGTTCCACCGGAAAACACCGTTTCGTTTTTGTTTCCGTTTCCGCATAAAAAAAATTCCATTTCCACTTCTGTTTTGCAAATTTCCGTATCCGTTTTCATAGTTACTCTTCATTACCATTTTTCTCCAGAAAAACAGAAAATTTGCACTCCATTTTCATCCCTACTTAGGAGTACATCTCTATCAACAGACAACAACAACTGACAGTTGAACCTGGCCGCTCCTGCCGGGAGGAGAGAAGGGGATACAAACACATCACCACATCAAATAAGACAATCATAATTCATAAAACACATCAAGGGAGAGGAAGGAGAATAGATGATCAACCCTTTCTTCAGTTTGGGCTGCCGGGCCTTGACGCTGATAGCCATGAGGCGAGGGAGGTGGTTGACCTCAACATGGGACAGCCACTCCTCAGGGCCCTTGTAGCTGTGGAACACGCGACACTCGTGAACCCCATCGTCCAGTGAGCTTATCCCTCCTGAGATCCTCCAGTTAGAACCCAAACGCCTTGTCCAGGTCGGGGGCAGCAGCAGGGATGGCCGCTTCCCGCGCCTCATAGGCTGCCGGCATGAGGAGAGCATGGAGCACATCTATGGTGTGCGTACATGTTGATTGGACTACGCTAAGTAACTTTTGTAGATGGGCGCCAATGGAACCTTGGCTCGGGCACGTCCCTCCGCCCAGAGAGGGGTCGAAGGGGAGTAAGACCGGCGGATGCAAGGTGAGCGAACTGGTGGTCAGAGCGGGAGGAGCCCCCCCCATATGGCGATTGTCATCCAGCCGCCCCACCGTGAGGATTAGAGAAAGATTTATCCTGTGGGGAAGAAATGGAAGTGGCGAAGGAAGCGAACCGATTGGCGCTTTGATTGGGAATCAATCCGCAAAGAAACTGAAGGATAAGGAAATGTGCGGTCGGGCCTTACACAGCGGTGCATGGTTAATAACTGAAGCAGCAAAAATAATCACCGCAAAAGCCAGACAAAATGATCAGATGACGAGAGGGCTGGTCCTCAGTCCATTCGGTACGCTGGTAACGGTAGGATGACATGGCATCATGCATGTTATGAATTAGACTCATGTGAACGCTGATGTGGCATGAAGTTGATGTGGACAGTGTGCATGTTGAAAGAATTAGTAGTCGTGGGGATCAACTTCTTAAGAATGTAAGATTGGTGTTAAACCTACTGCATTCCAACTTCTCTATGGTTTATAAACTCCATTACTAGCCATAGATTCATCAAAATAAGCAAACAACACACGAAAAACAGAATCTGTCAAAAACAGAACAGTCTGTAGTAATATATAACTAACGCAAACTTCTGGAACCCCAAAAATTCTAAAATAAATTTCTGGACGTGAGGAATTTATCTATTAATCATCTTAAAAAATAATTAACTAAATGGCACTCTCCAATAAAAAATGGCAGCAATTCTCGTGAGCGCTAAAGTTTCTGTTTTTTACAGCAAGATCAAAAAGACTTTCCCCAAGTCTTCCCAACGGTTCTACTTGGCACAAACACTAATTAAACACAAAAAACACAACCAAAACAGAGGCTAGATAAATTATTTATTACTAAACAGGAACAAAAAGCAAGGAATAAAAATAAAATGGGGTTGCCTCCCAACAAGGGCTATCGTTTAACGCCCCTAGCTAGGCATAAAAGCGAGGATAGATCTAGGTATTGCCATCTTAATGATAAGGTAAATCACGAAAACTCATCTCATACTCCCTACGTTTAGCAGCAAGTTTTTTTTGTGGCAAGCGAAAGTAATCAAAAGGGCTAAATTTAATGGGACAAAAGTCCCCGAGATCAAGCTCGGGAGGTATTGGTTCCTCCTTTGGCCCCTCATATTGCACAACCAATTCATCATTATAAGCATTATTTTGGAAAAAAGTCATGAGTCCTTGTTCAAGGGAAAAACCCAACCCATTATTCTGGATAGCAAAATTATCATTAAATTCAGAGATCCTATCAACAAAAACATCGGTAGGAACCTTTTTTCTAAGGTTTTCATTAAACGCAACATGATCTAAGGATCGCAAACGCATAATGTCTTCTTGATAAAAAAGTATTGCTTCTATGGGAGGACGGCCGGCATCCACCCTATAATGCGCAAAAATTTCATTGGCCTCTTTTATTATAAATCTGAACTCATGAGCTAAAAACATGGTCGCTGCTCGCTTAACAGAAGAATGCTCAATATTAGAAAATTCTAGGAAAATCCTTTGTATGGAAGGATGCATATGTAAAAATTGTCTTTCAAGTTCAACTATGAGCAAAGATATAGCATCCGCGAGACTACTAGTTTTATGAAGAATAGACCCACTCATGGTGGGCAAAGCACCGGCACAAGTAAAGAAATCTTGAATAACTCCCTTCCCAATAATATTACCGCTACCAATCTGAAACCTTTTAGTGTGTAAAATAGTAGGATTTTTAGGAGGATCATCAATAGCATCAAGGTTTTCCATATTATTATCCTTATTAACGATAACCTCCCCAGTTTCAGACATGAGGGCAACAAATTGCAAAAATAATGAGCACACAGAAGGGAGGAAGGGAAAAAGAGGCGAACGGGAAAGAGGGCGAATAGAACGGCAAGGGTGAAGTGTGGGAGAGGAAAACGAGAGGCAAATGGCAAATAATGTAATGCGAAGGATAAGAGTTGTGATGGGTACTTGGTATGTCTTGACTTGGCATAGATCTCCCTAGGAACGGCGCTAGAAATCCTTCTTGCTACCTCTTGAGCATGCGTTGGTTTTCCCTTGAAGAGGAAAGGGTGATGCAGCAAAGCAGCATAAGTATTTCCATCAGTTTTTGAGAACCAAGGTATCAATCCAGTAGGCGACCACGCGTGAGTCACCTCGTACCTACACAAACAAATAAGAACCTCGCAACAAACGCGATAATGGGGTTGTCAATCCCTTCTCGGTCACATGCAAGAGTGAGATCTGATAGAGATGATAATAATAAGATAAATATTTTTGGTATTTTCATGATATAGATTGAAAGTAAAGATTGAAAAATAAAATAGATTGGAAACTTGTTTGATGGAAAATAGACCCGGGGGCCATAGGTTTCACTAGTGGCTTCTCTCGAGATAGCATAAGTATTACGGTGGGTGAACAAATTACTGTCGAGCAATTGATAAAAAAGCAAATAATTATGAGAATATCTAGGTATGATCATGTATATAGGCATCACGTCCGTGACAAGTACACCGACTCCTGCCTGCATCTACTACTATTACTCCACACATCGACCGCTATCCAGCATGCATCTAGAGTATTAAGTTCATAAGAGCGGAGTAACGCCTTAAGCAAGATGACATGATGTAGAGGGATAAACTCATGCAATATGATATAAACCCCATTTTTTATCCTCGATGGCAACAATACAATACGTGTCGTTTCTCTTTCTTTCACTGGGAACGAGCACCGCAAGATTGAACCCAAAGCTAAGCACTTCTCCCATTGCAAGAAAGATCAATCTAGTAGGCCAAACCAAACTGGAAATTCGAAGAGACTTGCAAAGTGAAAGAACAAGTGCTCCCTGGGTGATTTTGATAATTAATGACAACATATCTGTTGTTGGACTAATACTTTTACCTAGTATGTTTCAGACAAGTTCAACAAATTAAGTGGCATGGACTAAAAGATGTGGAACCCCTTCAAGATGCTAAGGACAAAGGATTATCTCAAGCTTCAAGATCAAGACTCTACATTTTCTATTTTAGTGATCCAAGATCACATTGAGTCTATAGGAAAAGCCAATACTGTCAAGAGGGGATGAGGTGTTGCGTAATGGCTTGCTTGCTCAAAGTGCTTAGTGATATGCTCAAAAACCCTCAACTACCTTCCCACATCCACATATGACCTAAACCAAAAGTCAAACTCGGCCCCACCGATTCTTTCTATCCGGCGCCACCGAGTTCAGTTGACATAGCCACTGCCAGAAACCCTAATCAGTTCGATCTCACCGATGGGATCTCGGTCTCTGCGAGATGGGCTTGCAAACTCTCTGTTACCTATTGAAATATTTTCGGTCCCACCGAGATATGCAATCGGCCCCACCGAGTTTTCTTGGCCAACTCTCTGTTTCACTTATTACCCAAATCGGTCCCACCGAGTTTGAGTAATCAGTCAAACCGAGTTTTGGATTTACCCTAACCCTAGCACATCGGTCCCACCGAGTTGATCTAGTCGGTACCACCGAAAATCCTAACGGTCACTAGGTTTGCTAAATTGGTCCGACCGAGTTTCTCAATTCGGTCTCACCGAGATTGGTAAATTGTGTGTAACGGTTAGATTTTGTGTGGAGGCTATATATACCCCTCCACCCACTCTTCATTCATAGAGAGAGCCATCAGAACATACCTACACTTCCAATACACATTTTTTGAGCGAGAACCACCTACTCATGTGTTCAGGACAAGATATTCCATTCCCACCATATGAATCTTGATCTCTAGCCTTCCCCAAGTTGCTTTCCACTCAAATCTTCTTTCCACCAAATCCATATCCTGTGAGAGAGAGTTGAGTGTTGGGGAAACTATCATTTAAAGCACAAGAGCAAGGAGTTCATCATCAACACACCATTTGTTACTTCTTGGAGAGTGGTGTCTCCTAGATTGGCTAGGTGTCACTTGGGAGCCTCCGACAAGATTGTGGAGTTGAACCAAGGAGTTTGTAATGGCAAGGAGATCGCCTACTTCGTGAAGATCTACCGCTAGTGAGGCAAGTCCTTCGTGGGCGATGGCCATGTTGGGATAGACAAGGTTGCTTCTTCGTGTACCCTTCGTGGGTGGAGCCCTCCGTGGACTCGCACAACCGTTACCCTTCGTGGGCAGAAGTCTCCATCAACGTGGATGTACGATAGCACCACCTATCGGAACCACGACAAAAACATCCGTGTCTCCAATTGCGTTTGAATTCTCCAAACCCTTCCCTTTACATTCTTGCAAGTTGCATGCTTTACTTTCTGCTGCTCATATACTCTTTGCATGCTTGCTTGAAATGTATTGTGTTTGTTAAACTTGTGCCGAAACTCCACTTCAACTTAAAGAAATTAAAAACTACAACTTTTGCTACTTAGTGTCTAATCACCCCCCCTCTAGACACCTCTTCTCGATCCTTTCAATTGGTATCAGAGCATTGGTCTCCATTGCCTTGGTTTAAACACCATTGGAGGAAGATGGATGAGTCTACTTTGGGGAGTCTTAGACGTAGAGTGCCTATTCTTGATGGAGAATATTTTCATGATTAGAAAAATGAAATGCTTGAGATTTTCAATGAATATCATTTGAGCAAGTATATTGCCAGCCCTTGTGCACCTCATGTTGATCCCATGCATCCTACCCTTGATGAGTCAATTGACATGATTCGCAATCTTAGAACTGTTAATCTTATCACTAGAGGCTTGCCTAGAAACTTGATTGGATATTTGCCTACTCTTAAGTGTGCCTACACCATATGGAAATTTCTTGAGGAACTCTTTCCAAATTATTCCTTGAAAGATCTAGATGAAATCCTCCATAAGTCTATTGCCTTGATTAAGATGAGTTCCAATGATCCCAAATTTGATGACTGCTTATTTGAGCTTACTAATCTTACGAGTGCCAAAGGAGATGTTGGAATCATTAGCAATATCATTTCCAGAGCTATTAGAATTCATAAAGATAACTATAGAAATGATCATTTGTCTAATGAATTACCCTCTCTAGGAATTGATCAATCACAAAATGATGTTGAAAATGGATACTATGATGAGGATGATGATAGTGACTATGATCTCGATGATGCAATGAGACACTTTGGTCTTACTAGCACATATGCCCGTGCGTTGCAACGGGAGAGATTTTTTTGCGAGAAGCATCGGGAGAGATAATTGATGTATCCATCAAAATGGTCTCCACACAATAGTGGGGCGATACAGCGGAGAGCTGTGGTGTTCTCGCGGGTCATGTGGGGTTGGTGGGAGTGGCGTCCACTTCCCAATTCGTGCATTTTTTCCTTCAGGTCCGCCTCCTTGTCGAGGTTTTGTGGTGACCTCCTGATTTTTTTAAACATGTGAGCATTTTTCTGAAAAAACGTTAATTTCTAGAAAAAGGAAAACAAATTTTGAAATAGGAAGATTTTCTTAAATTTACAAACACTTCTTGAAAACAGGACCATTTTTAAGGCGGAGAAACGAACATTTTTTGAATTTGTGAACAATTTTTTAAAATGGAAACTTGTTTTTGAACATTAAAATCAATTTTCAAAAATGCCTTTTTAATCACGAATATTATTTTGAATTCATGAACATTTCGATAAAATGAATATTTTTCGAATTTCCGTTATTTTGAAATGAAATTTATTTTAGATATCTAGAAAAAAATTCATTTTTTAAGAATGCGAACATTTTTTCAATTTTGAAACAAATTTTGAACTAATATAAAATTTTAAATTTCCAATTTTTTTAAAAAATGGGAACAAATTTTGAAATTCGAAGATTTAACAAAAAAAGTACAAAAAACGATATTTTGGAAAATTTATAAAATTAATGTATGGGAAAAGGAAAAAATAAGTTGGAATGGAAAAAATAAAAATAGAAAAATATCACAGAAAAATCCGAAATGGGCCGGCCCAACATTGGGAGATCGATGGGAAGCTCCAACTATATGCCGCACTGTGCGACAAATAAGGTTTCCCAGCTGTGTGCGCAGGATATAAATGGGAGGCTTTTCTGGGCCTTAGTGCGTGCGGCCCACGTATGAAATTTTGGACAAAACTTTTTATTTTTTAGCAGATGGACCACAAAAATTTAGTGCCACCTCGGATATAAGAAAAATATTTTCGGTGGTGACCGGATGAAAAAATTGGAGAAACGCACCTTGCTTTATTAGTAGGTATAGATGGCAAATCTTCGCGGCTACAAGGCTGGAGGAAAGGAATGGGTCCTTGATAGTGGATGTACTGATCATATGACCGGAGATAAAGACATGTTCCGTGAGCTTGCTGGAAACGACGGCCCTCGAAAGTATGTCACTTTTGGTGATAATTCAAAGGGTAAGGTGGTTGGCCTTGGTAAGGTGGCCATCTCACATGATAGCTCCATACAAAATGTCATGCTCGTTGAATCTCTTAGCTACAGCTTACTTTCAATATCTAGACTTGCTGATTTCGGTTTTAATGTCCTATTTACCGAAGTAGACTGCCAAGTGTTTCATAGAGATAATCATAAAATGGTCTTTACCAGTATACGTAGAGGAGCTCTTTACATTGTTGATTTCACTAAAAAGGCTCATCCTAGAACTTGCTTAATCGCTAAATCTTCTAAAGGCTGGTTGTGGCATAGAAGGCTAGGCCATGTGGGCATGCGAAACCTTGACAAACTCATTAAAGGAAATCATATCCTTGGCGTTAACGATGTCATATTTGACAATGATAGACTTTGTAGTGCTTGTCAAGCAGGGAAACAAGTTGGAGGAAGTCATCGCGCTAAGAACATTATGACCACAAGAAGACCACTCGAGCTACTTCACATGGATCTCTTTGGTCCAAATGCCTACAAGAGTCTCGATGGTAACTCATTTGGTCTAGTCATAGTTGATGATTTTTCAAGATTTACGTGGATGTTCTTTCTTGATGAAAAATCACAGGTCCAATAGATCTTCAAAAACTTTGCTAGGAAGGCCCAAAATCAATTTGACGTGAAGATCAAGAAGGTTCGGAGCGACAACGGAACGGAGTTCAAGAACGCAAATGTGGACACCTTTCTTGACGAAGAAGGGATTACACATGAGTTCTCGGCTACATACACACCTCAAAAAAATGGAGTCGTTGAGAGGAAGAACCGGACTCTTATCGAGATGGCAAGAACGATGCTTGATGAGTACAAGATGCCAAAACACTTTTGGGCGGAAGCGGTTGAGACAGCTTGTCATGCAACAAATTGCTTGTATCTTCACAAGCTACTCGGCAAGACGGCATACGAGCTCCTCACCGGTAACAAACCCCAAGTTGGATACTTTCGAGTATTCGGCTTAAAGTGCTACATTCTTGATAAGCATCGTTGTCAGTGTCAAAACCGGCGGATCTCGGGTAGGGGGTCCCGAACTGTGCGTCTTGGCCGGATGGTAACAGGAGGCAAGGAACACGATGTTTTACCCAGGTTTGGGCCCTCTTGATGGAGGTAAAACCCTACGTCCTGCTTGATTAATATTGATGATATGGGTAGTACAAGAGTAGATCTACCACGAGATCAAGGAGGCTAAACCCTAGAAGCTAGCCTATGGTATGATTGTTGTATGATGAAGTTGTCCTACGGACTAAAACCCTCCGGTTTATATAGACACCAGAGAGGGTTAGGGTTACACAAAGTCGGTTACAATGGTAGGAGATCTTGAATATCCGCATCGCCAAGCTTGCCTTCCACGCCAAGGAAAGTCCCATCCGGACACGGGACGAAGTCTTCAATCTTGTATCTTCATAATCCTGGAGTCCGACTGAAGGTATAGTCCGGCTACCCGAACACCCCCTAATCCAGGACTCCCTTAGTAGCCCCTGAACCAGGCTTCAATGACGACGAGTCCGGCGCGTAGATTGTCTTCGGCATTGCAAGGCGGGTTCCTCCTCCAAATTCTTCATAAAAGTTTGTAAACACCAAGAGTAGTGTCCGGCTCTGCAAAATAAGTTTCCATGTATTGCCACAGAGAGAATAATATTAACACAAATCTAATCCGCTGACGTATTCCGCAGTGTGACATCACACTACGGCCAAGCTTTATTCGAATCGTTTTCACTTTTCCACCTCAGCATGTTTTGCGAGGCGGTTTCCTTGGCACGTCTTGTCAAAGCAGAGATCGTGTCCCCTTTATTTATGGGATTCTCATCTATACGGACATGGGTAACCCAATCGTGCCCGTTAGCATGTCTTCTCGATTAAAGACGAGTCCCAAACGGTTACGGGGAGGGCTCCTGGTATTCAACCTCTTATAAAGAGACCAAGGCCTTACTCCTTTTCTCCAATCTCAAAACAAGTTCGCCCGTCGCCTCGAGTTCCAACACCCTAGGCTCCAGATTCCAGGCGCTTCGGACCTTCGACAATGTCCGGTTCCGACCTTCAAGGCCGATCGATGCCCTCCTCCGTCACGGAGGAGGACGTGCTAAAGTTGAGAGAGGCTAAGTTCTTGACCGCCGAAATTTTGCATAGGTTGCCTGCTCAAAGGCAGGCTATTCCCAGTCCCCAGCCCGGTGAGAGCGTAGTGTTCATGTCTCACTTCCCTCGGGGGTTAGGCTTCCCGATGGATCCCTTCGTGAGGGGGCTGATGTTCTATTATGGGCTGGAATTTCATGACTTAGCTCCGGAGTCCATCCTCCACATTTCCTCATTCATCATTGTGTGCGAAGCGTTCCTCCGTGTTACTCCTCACTTCGGATTATGGCTCAAGACTTTTGGAGTGGAGCCGAAGATGATCGAGGGACGACACGCAGAGTGCGGAGGCGCTGTAATAAGTAAGAATGCTGATGCTCCATGGCCCGAGGGCTCCTTTCAAGAGGATCTCGGCTTGTGGCAACGAGAGTGGTTCTATATCACCGCTCCTAGGAGCACCAAGTGGGTGGCGCCTCCTGCCTTTTGCTCGGGTCCCTCACCACGGCTAGCGTCATGGGCAACAAAGGATTAGATTGGGGGTTATCCAAAGACGTGCCCTTGTTGCAGGGCCGCATTAGGGATCTCTTAGAAAGAGACCTCAACCTGGTCAAGGTGACGCAAGTCATGCTGATTCGCCGAACACTGCCCGGCAAACGTTGCTCCCTTCATCTGTGGGAGTTTAATCCGGAGGGACCACGAGCTCTCCAGCATTTTATGGGCGCAACGCCCATGGAGATGTATAAAATATTCTTAAGATCACAAGCAATGTGTCCAGATTTGGCCGAGGACGCAGGTTTAAGCTGCAATCGCCCGGATACTCAAGTAAGTAACCTTGTGCCCGGACTCGCTATCCGTAAAATTGTCATAAATTCGCCCCTAAAAGGGCTGTCCTTTTAAACAGGAGTGGATAGCGAAGGCAAAGCTGATCAGGTGTCCGGCTCCCCTTCCTGAGACCAGGACGGATCCCGTGCTAGTCAGGATGTTGAAGATCATGCCTTTGGAGGGAACTGAGGGGGAGGACAAGGAAACTATGGCCTCCTCGAAGGAGGCTGCTCCGAAGGGAAGAACCGACAATTCCTCTCCTAAGGGGAAGAAGAGGGCCGCCTCTGACGACCCGGAGACCATGGCCTCAAAGCGGGGGAAAAAGTTCTCGTCAGAGGGTCCGACGCCGGGGAGATCCTCGGCCGAACTACACCCTCAAAGGGATCAGCCCTCCAGCAAGCCATAAGTAGAGAAAGATTTTCCTTTAGAGGGATGAGAGAAATCCTTGCTTTTTATCTGAGAAGATTAACCAAAATTTTACTTTGTAGCTCGGACCTCAGCCCTTCTCAGCAGAGCTCGTCTTCGGGGGATCATCTTCCGGAGATGATGGAGAGTGGAACGCCTCCCCCTGCCGTACCGCCTGGCGAGGCGGGCGACCCTGAGGTGTCGTCGCGAAGGGTTCCTCCGAATTCGTCAGGGGTGGAAGGTAGCCATATGTCCCCCAAGGTTCTCCGCGTTCGGCCTTCGATGGAGGTCATAGGACGAGTTTGGCACCGTTCGATGCACGGTCGGAGGAGCTGATGATTCTGCTGGGGCGAGCTTCTATCTTAGAGGAGCACCGTGCATTGATGGGTACGGTGATTGGAAGGATTTCGTCCACGGAAAGCGGATTGCATGAGGCCGTCAGAAGTTTGCTGACGGGTTTTGAGGTATGTTTGATAATGTACTTCTTTGTCAGTTGCGCATAAACAAGATGCGCCCTGTGTAGATAGTAGCCCCTGAGACTCTGTGCGTTGTCAAAATTGACGGCGCGCAGAGGATCATAATCCCAGGTCTAAAATGTCGCCTTTGTATACAGGTGGCGAAGTGTCCGGAATCGAGCCGAACTGATGATTTTGCCGAACTAAAGCGGCAACTTGACGTGGTAGATGCCGACATCGCGCTCGTCAACGAGCGGCTTGATGAGGCTCAAGGTATGCAATTCCTCGGGCGGCATCTGGTAAGAGGAGCTTTATGCCAGTATCTTACAATGTGTGTGCTTGACGCATATGGTGCAGCCACCGTGGAGAGTCTTCGGGCGGAACGTGCCCGAGCTAAGGAACAAGCCAGGAAAAATGATGCGGCTGCCGAGAAGGCCCTTGAAGAGCTGAGAGCCGAACAGGCTGCTCACTGCCGAAGCAAGAAGGAGATGGCCGTGATGGCTGTGAAGTTAAAAAGTGCTGCTGACCGTTGCAAGTTTCTTGAGAAAGAAGACCGGGCGAGACAGACGGACTTAGAGAAGGCCGTTGCTGATGCCAAGGACGCTCGCTCTGCGATGAGAGCTGCGAAGGAGGAGCTGCGTCAGGCCGGACAGATTGCGGCTGGAAAGCCCTTTATGCTACGGAGGAAGTTTTACGATCTGAAGTTTGCTCCGTTGGACCGGATGTGGAGTGCGGAGGACACCTATCTGGATTTGGCAGCGAGTGTTGCTGATTCGACCGAATACTTTTGAGATCAAGAAGATCATGAAGTGGAAAGGCTTTTCTGGTCGCAGTTCCAGAATCCAGAGCGTTCACTGGCAGTGGACGATCGTCTGGCTCAATGGGCCGAACTGAATAGATTGTCCGGACTCGCCATGAAGTACGTCATGGGTCATCTGTGGCCGGGGAGATCGGAGCTGAAGAGTTATTTCAGCTTGGTGCAGCAATTCCTTGACGCGGTGCCACGTATCAATGCGATGAAGAGGTCAGCATGCATAGAGGGCGCACGGATGGCTCTTGCCCGTGTCAAGACATACTGGGCAGAGATGAAGACCACCGTTGTTGCATCCCGAGATTCGGACAAAAGCCGAGTACCCTCCAAGCACTATTTTCAGGAAGTCCTTGAAGGCGCTCGTGTAATAGAGACGCAGTGCTCGAAGGATGCTATGTTCTGATAGCATATGTAAATATAAAGCAATATTTTGATGAATTGTAGTAGCCTTTTATACTTGTGCCTTCAAGTATTTGGACACCTCCTGTGCGGCCATTTTAAGATATATATATACAAAATCTGAAAGATTGCAGTCGTTGGCTTCAGCCCCCATGCACATAGTGCGGGGGTGCTAGCAGAAGGCGCATTTTCACACTTAATCCAACGTCTTGGTCCTACAAAGGAGGTGATAGCGCAGCGAGCTAGGCAACCGGACTATAATGCTTTAACACTTTCACTTAGCCATAGGAGCTTGACAATGGGACTATTTAGGTAGCCCCTGGTGGCGACTGCGCTCGCCCGAATTCGCGGCGCGTATGTGCCTGGCCGGGAAACGGCCCTTCGTTAATGCGGAGGAATCCTACAAATTCCGGAGAGTCATCGAGTGGTTGACCAGTCTCACGCCATATCATGACAGTCGGTTTTCGGCTTTCTCTACTGAGGTGCTCGCCTGGCCGAACCAGGGCACAATCGCAGTAGTTCTCCTGGTGCCGCCTTAGCCGATAGAGCGGAACGTAAGGCGGCCGAACACAGGAGCTGGGCAACCCAACATTTGACCAAAATCATGACTCGGAGCTAATGCATATAAGGCCAAACTCGCGACGCCGAACACTCCCTAAGGTATTCGGTCTTTATGAGAGCGGGCAGTTAACGCTCTGAGGTATAAGCCCCTAGTGTCTAGGTACGCGCAAGAATTCTGACGTGGCCACATGCCAAGACGCCAGCCTCCTCCTTGGTCACAGAACCAGGGGATGTGTATCAACAAGAGACAGTAAAAAAGGTTTACGTAGGGTCTTAATCTAAAAAGAATCCTTGGAACGGGTCCCTACTGCACGTCTGCGCCTGTGTCTCCGTTGTGCCGTATCCTGGACGGGCGCAGCACGACGTTCATCTGTAAAAAGAGAGCAACTAAGTTGAAAAAGGGGCGTGCCGAACAAAAGTTATATGAAATAAACAAAGTGTAAAGTAAAATATGAAAAATTGAGCTTTATTATCTCTTATTTTATACGTGTGAAGCCCCTAGTGCAGGGGTATATGGCTACTAAGCCTTTATCAACGATACTTTTGTGCCGGACTCGTCTATCTGTGTCCATGGTCTTAATGACCTGTTCTGATGTTCTGGCTGGTTAAGCCATTGTATTGTGGGGCTGTTAAAGCGGCCACACAATCCTCCGCTTGGGGGAGGTGTTCTCACTGCTTCCCCTTTAAGGAGATGATGTCGCGTGGACCGGGCATCTTAAGCGTAAGAGATGCATAATGCGGTATTGCGTTAAAGCAGGTGAAAGCTTCGCTCCCAGTAGTGCTTGATAGCGACTTGAGAATGGGACAATGTGGAAAGTCAGCTTTTCACGATGGAAGTTATCGGCAGAGCCAAAAATAACCTCGAGCCGGAGAAAACCCATGCAATGGGTGTCCAGACCTGGCATTACTCCTTGAAAGGAGGTTTTGCTGTGGCGAATTCTTTTTGGGTCGATCCCCATGTGCCGGATTGAGTCCTGATATATCAGGTTGAGTCCGCTGCCCCCGTCCATAAGGACATTTGAAAACTGGAGTCCGCCAATTATTGGATCGAGTACCAGGGCAGTCCAGCCTGGGTTCCTGACACTTCTAGAATAATCCAGATGATCGAAGATGATTGGTTTTGACAACCAGTGGCGGAATTCCTTTGGGATAGGCCATGGGGCGCGTACCTTTATGGGCGCCGCATGTTTTGTTATGTGGAGTAAGTTTACTGTTTTTACTTCCTGTGGGAAATTCTTTTGTTTCCTGGTACTCTGCTTTTGGGGTTCGTCCTCGTCTTCGCTTGGTGTGTCGAGCCCCTTGTGTTCGGCGTTGAGTCTGCCGGATTGTTTGAAAACCCAACAATCTCTGTGGGTATGGTTAGCAGGCTTTCCGGGACTGCTGTGTATTTGACATATCCTATCCAAGATTTTGTTTAGGTTGGATAGGTCGTCCCTGTTATCTTGGAGGGGTGACATTTTCTGATTCTGTCGTGAGCTTTGAATCCGGCGTTGACTGCCGTGCTCTTCGGACTTTTTTCCTTAGTCCGGCGACGGTCCTTATTGCGTTGCGGTTTTCCGTTTCCATCCCTAGTTTTGGATGTACTTGGGTCACTGGTGCTGCATCTTGCCAACCAGCTGTCCTCTCCTGCGCAAAAGCGGGTCATGAGGCTTGTTAGTGCGGCCATTGTTCTTGGCTTTTCTTGGCTGAGGTGTCTGGCGAGCCATTCGTCTCGGACATTATGCCTGAAAGCCGCTAAGGCTTCAGCGTCCGGACAGTCGACTATCTGATTCTTTTTAGTAAGAAATCTATTCCAGAATTGCTGAGCTGACTCTCCGGGCTGTTGAGTTATGTGACTAAGATCGTCTGCATCCGGAGGGCGGACATAGGTCCCTTGAAAATTTGCTCGGAAAGCGTCCTCAAGCTCTTCCCAACTTCCGATTGTGTTTTCAGGAAGGCTTTTGAGCCAATGCCGGGCTGGCCCTTTAAGCTTGAGGGGTAAGTATTTTATGGCGTGGAGGTCATCTCCTCTAGCCATATGTATGTGGAGGATATAATCCTTGATCCAGACTCCAGGGTCTGTTGTTTCATCATATGCCTCTATGTTTACGGGTTTGAATCCCGCTGGAAATTCATAATCTAGGACCTCATCGGTGAAACATAGGGGGTGTGCGGCACCCCTGTATTTGGGTGTGCCGGATTCTGATAATGGCTTTATTGCATTGCTTACGAGAGCTTGCTTTCTTGGCCCGTAAATGGACCTGGCTGGGCCATGATGCGAATCCTTAAGTGGGTCGCATGTCGGCTTAAGTGCGGCGCTGCTTGCCGCTTTATGCTGGCCATGGGGTCGTCTATCCGACCGTGTGGCTTTCTCACTTTTGGAATGTGAGGGCTCTAAGGCCTCCTCGTCGAATTCATGTAGTAGCTTTCTCTTCGGATAGCTTTTAGTGCGGCGACTGTCGCCGTATTTGTCTGCGGTATTGATTACTTTACTCCATCTGATCCTGAGTGCATCTTTCGCAGTTTTTAGCTTCTGCTTCTACTTTTTCAGGCTGCGTGCGGTTGCAACGAGCCGTTTGTGGAGGTTCTTCTGCTTCGTGGGCTTGTCCGGCATAGGGTCGTCCGGAATGCCATTTTCGCCGGGGGAGGGATGTTCGGTTTCTCTATCCGGGTTGTCCTGTTGGGACGGTTGCTCTAAGGCATGCTCATCGTCTACCGGCTCATCCTACTCTATGGTTGGGTCTTTATTGAGGCGGGGCTTGGGTCGGTGTTTACACCGACGCTTTGATTGTTTTTCGAGAGATCGATCCCTCTTTCCATCCCCGTTTTCCTCATTGTTTCTTCCTTTAGGGGTATCCACCATGTACACATCGTGAGATGAGGTGGCTGTCCAATGCCCTATAGGCGTTGGTTCTTGGTTGTCTCCTACATCGTCGTCCATACCGTTGATGTCTTCGGAGTCGAAGTCGAGCATGTCGGTTAAGTCGTCGACAGTGGCTACGAAGTGGGTGGTGGGTGGGTTTTGAATTTCTTCATCATCCGAATCCCATCCTTGCTGACCGTAGTCCGGCCAGGGCTCTCCTAATAAAGAGAGAGACTTTAGCGAATTCAGGATGTCGCCTGAAGGGCAAGTGCTGGAAGATGTCTGCGGCGGTGAACTCCATTATCGGTGCCCAATCGGATTCGATCGTCAGGGGCGCGGGGGGCTCAGAGTTCGGAAAGGAATCTGGCTCCTCAGAGTCACGGGCCATGCGGAGTGCGGGGCTAGAGTTCGGCTCGATCGCCTCTGAGATCGCAGCCCCTGAGGCAGCGTCCAACCGCTGATCCTTGATCGGCGTAGTAGGCTCCGAATCAATGGTCGGAACCGATGCGTGTGCGGCCTCCAAGGCGCTGTTTAGCGGCAGAGCTATATCATGCCCATCGAGACAGTGGGGCGCGCTTGGCTGTGGCTGGAATCCGTCGAAGATCAAGTCCCCGTGGATGTCAGTCATGTAGTTTAGGCTTCCAAACCTGACCTGATGGCCAGGGGCGTAGCTTTCGATCTGCTCAAGGTGGCCAAGCGACTTGGCCCGCAGTGCGAAGCCACCGAAGACGAAGATATGTCCAGGGAGAAAAGTCTCACCCTGGACTGCATCATTGTTGATGATCGAAGGAGCCATCAGGCCTAAAGGCGACGACACATAGGAACTCTCAATGAAAGCACCAATGTCGGTGTCAAAACCGGCGGATCTCGGGTAGGGGGTCCCGAACTGTGCGTCTAGGCCGGATGGTAATAGGAGGCAAGGAACACGATGTTTTACCCAGGTTCGGGCCCTCTTGATGGAGGTAAAACCCTACGTCCTGCTTGATTAATATTGATGATATGGGTAGTACAAGAGTAGATCTACCACGAGATCAAGGAGGCTAAACCCTAGAAGCTAGCCTATGGTATGATTGTTGTATGATGAAGTTGTCCTACGGACTAAAACCCTCCGGTTTATATAGACACCGGAGAGGGTTAGGGTTACACAAAGTCGGTTACAATGGTAGGAGATCTTGAATATCCGCATCGCCAAGCTTGCCTTCCACGCCAAGGAAAGTCCCATCCGGACACGGGATGAAGTCTTCAATCTTGTATCTTCATAATCCTGGAGTCCGGCTGAAGGTATAGTCCGGCTACCCGAACACCCCCTAATCCAGGACTCCCTTAATCGTCATTCTAAATTTGCTCCTAAGTCTCATGAAGGTTTCCTACTTGGTTATGGCTCAAACTCTCACACATGCCATGTCGACAACAATTTCACCCGAAAGGTTAAAGAAATGGTAGATGTGAAGTTTGATGAATCTAACGGCTCGCAAGTAGAGCAATTGCCAATTGATGTAGGAGACAAAGATCCCTCGGAAGCAATCCAAGACTTTTCTATTGGCAAGATTCGTCCAACGGAGATAAAGGAGAGTACCTCGTCCGTCCAAGTGGAAGCTTCTACCTCACGACAAGGTGAACCAAGAGTTGATACGGAAGCATCCACGAGTGGGACACACCAAGATGAAGAAAACGAGGAAGTGCACCAAGACGAACGTCAACAACCTCCTTCTCCACCACGACAAGAGAACGACAACGCTAACAATGAAGAAGGCCAAGAAGAAGAACAAGATGAAGAAGATGTTCAACCAAGACCCAAGCAAAAGCTTTCACGAGTTCAAGCAAGAATTGCTAAAGATCATCCCGTGGAGCAAATCTACAATGATATCCAAACAGGGAGAATCACTCGCTCTAAATCTCGTTTGGCTAACTTTTGTGAACATTACTCATTCATCTCTAGAATTGAAGCTATGAAGGTTGAAGAAGCATTGGAGGATCCGGACTGGATAAACGCTATGCATGAAGAGCTACACAACTTTGAGAGAAATCAAGTGTGGACATTGGTCGAGAAGCCCGACAACAACCACAACATCATCAGTACCAAATGGGTGTTTCGCAACAAGCAAGATGAAGATGGACAAGTGGTTCGCAACAAAGCACGTCTCGTCGCCCAAGGCTACACACAAGTCGAAGGTATGGACTATGGTGAGACATATGCTCCCGTTGCTAGACTTCAGTCCATTCACATCTTACTTGCTTATGCTAATCACCATGATATCACTTTGTACCAAATGGACATTAAAAGTGCTTTTCTAAATGGTGAAATTGAGGAGGAAGTTTATGTTAAGCAACCTCCTGGCTTTGTCAATCCTAAGAAACCTAATCATGTCTACAAACTTCACAAAGCCCTTTATGGTCTTAAACAAGCTCCTACAGCATGGTATAAATGCTTGACCAAGTTCCCTATTGAAAAAGGCTTTGAAATTGGAAAAATAGATACTCTTTTTACTAAAAGGGTTAATGGAGAACTATTCGTATGCCAAATTTATGTTGATGATATTATATTTGGATCAACTAACCCTCATTTTAGTGAAAAGTTTGGGAAGCTAATGTCGGAGAAGTTTGAGATGTCTATGATGAGTGAACTCAAATTCTTTCTTGGTTTGCAAATCAAGCAAACTAAGGAAGGCACCTTTGTCTCTCAAACGAAGTACACCAAGGACTTATTCAAGAAGTTCAATATGCAAGAATGCAAAGGTATGACTACACCCATGCCTACTAGTGGACATCTTGATTTGACCAAAGATGGTGAACCGGTTGATCAAAAAGTTTACCGCTCTATGATTGGTTCATTGTTATATCTATGTGCTTCACGTCCCGATATCATGCTAAGTGTGTGCATGTGTGCACGATATCAAGCTGCTCCTAAGGAATGTCATCTTAAGGCCGTGAAGAGGATAGTGAGATACTTAATACATACACCAAATTTTGGCATTTGGTATCCAAAGGGGGCTTCCTTTGATCTTGTTGGCTACTCCGACTCGGACTATGCCGGTGACAAGGTTGATAGAAAGTCCACTTCGGGTACTTGTCAATTCCTTGGTAGATCTCTTGTGTCTTGGTCTTCCAAGAAACAAAACTCGGTATCCTTATCCACCGCCGAAGCGGAATACATTGTCGCTGGTTCATGTTGTGCTCAATTACTTTGGATGACCCAAACTCTTAAAGATTATGGGATATATGTGAAACATGTTCCATTACTTTGTGACAATGAAAGTGCTATCAAGATTGCTCACAATCCCGTGCAACACTCTTGAACTAAGCATATTGAAGTTCGTCATCATTTCATTCGAGATCATGTTGCTAAGGGTGACATAAACCTTAAGCATGTTCGCACCGATAAGCAATTAGCGGATATATTCACTAAACCACTTGATGAGAAAGTGTTTTGCAGGTTAAGAGGTGAATTGAACATCATTGATGCTTCAAACTTGGAGTAGGAACTCCATTGGATACATGCAAGACTTGAGCTTACGACTAATCACTTAATATTTCTCCTATGATGATTATCTTATGTCTTGAAAATTTGCATCTTGCATGTTATCTAGCCCTTGTAGGTACTTGGATGAATCGAATTCTATGAGATTGCAACTCACTCACATCTTGAGCAATCTCTACATCACCAAGTCTCTACACAATGGTGGTTGATGACAAGGAAGCATGAAACCTTTCAAACTTATCCTTTGACAAATTCTATGTTGAGTTTCATGATTGTCATGTTGGATACACAAGTGCTCTTCCTTGCGAAAACTAACCCATGTAGGTAGATGAACTCAAAATACAAAGGGTGCTCCCAACTCTTGATGGGCTACATCAACCTTGAGCAACCCACACAAGTTCAACTACATGATCAAGATCAACACCGCCACCCAAGGTATGTTATTCCATATTAGAGTAGCTTTACTCCAAGTCATGAGTCAAAGCAACTCGACAAGTTATGAATACATCAAGATACTTAAACGAAAAATGGTAACCACATTTTGAGCTTAAACGATGAGTACGACCTATGATCAAGTGATCTCACTTGACTCCTAAGTCAATATACTGTAACGTAGGTGACTTTGTCACCGCCCAACTCTAGCTGAAGTTCTCTTGTGTTCCTTTCTGTGTTCTTGCATTTGTCCCATGCATATTTGTTTCCCCTTCCAAAAAAACTTCATCTAGATCTTTTAGTTTCATTTATTTGCTTTTTGTTCTGCATTTTCTGCATCCAATTCATTGCAGATCTTTGTGAGATCTTATCTGTCCAGTGAGCTGAGGTGACAAGTGTTTTTCTCTGTGATGAACTCGGTTCCACTGGTTTCATGTCTCTGGTCTAGCCAAAGATTTTCAGATCAACCGAAGCATACAACTCGCTGACACCGATTTCACTACAGGAAAAACATTTTGCCATTCATTCCTGCTTTATTCTTGATCCAGCTCCACTCAATGAATCTTGTCCTCTGCAAGCATCACATTTACCTTAATGCTTTGTACTGTGATTCAAGGACCGAACCCATTCACAACAAATTCCAGAAGACCTTTCTTGGAAATTGATGTCAAAGGGGGAGAGAGAGATCACATCAAAGCTTAATCATATCTCTAGGGGGAGAGATCTCTAGGGGGAGGGAATACTCCAGGAAAGAGTAATCTCCAAGGATCCTAGATGCTTGATGTTCAACAGGAGAGATGCCACATGTCTTCTTGCGGGGAAAGACATGTTCAGATGTGCTTATTTGCATTAGCTCTGTTCATTTGTTTCTTTGAGATCTGTTTTTCTGTTCCCTATCTTCTCCCAGTATCCCATGCTAGATTCAGGGGGGCAAGACATCCAAGGGAAAGAAATTCATTAAATTCATTGCATATCTTTCTCTTTGGGGACATGTCAATATCTATCGTGGTACTCTGTACTCACTCTACATGTCATCCCAGTCTTGGTACTCTTGTGGTTTCTTTTGTTTGCTCTAGCTAGTGGGTGCATCTGTGTTATCTAACCTTGTTTATGCAGGCTCATCCCATCCTAGCCAACTCAAGACCACAAGGTAAGTATATGCATCATAGTCATGTGTATGAGAAATTCTTGCTGATGTACATACTGTTTGTAAGAAGGACTCATGGGCATGAAGGTACATTTCCCATATTCATATCTTTTGCCCTGATGCATATAGCTAAGATACATGTAACACATTGCTACTCTGTCATGGTTATGCTCTCACATGCTTCTATATTCCATATTCACATGACTGCATACATGTAGGGGGAGCCTATGCTTGTTACATGTCTTTCCAAAGCTTTACTTGCTACTCTCTATATCTTTATCTAAAGCTTTGATGTATGTTGCCATCAATTATCAAAAAGGGGGAGATTGAAAGCACAAGTGTTCCCTGGGTGGTTTTGGTAATTAATGTCAACATATCTCTTGTTGGACTAACACTTTTACCTAGTATGTTTCAGATAAGTTCAACAATGGAGTGGCATGGACTAGAGGATGTGGAACCCCTTCAAGATGCTAAGGACAAAGGATTGGCTCAAGCTTCAAGATCAAGACTCTACATTTTCTATTTTAGTGATCCAAGATCACATTGAGTCTATAGGAAAAGCCAATACTATCAAGAGGGGATGAGGTGTTGCGTAATGGCTTGCTTGCTCAAAGTGCATAGTGATATGCTCCAAAACCCTCAACTACCTTCCCACATCCACATATGACCTAAACCAAAAGTCAAACCCGGCCCCACCGATTATTTCTATCCGGCGCCACCGAATTCAGTTGACATAGCCACTGCCAGAAACCCTAATCAGTTCGGTCTCACCGATGGGATCTTGGTCTCACCGAGATGGGCTTGCAAACTCTCTGTTACCTATTGAAATATTTTTGGTCCCACCGAGATATGCAATCGGCCCCACCGAGTTTGCTTGGCCAACTCCCTGTTTCACTTATTACCCAAATCGGTCCCACCAAGTTTGAGTAATCGGTCAAACCGAGTTTTGGATTTACCCTAACCCTAGCACATCGGTCCCACCGAGTTGATCCAGTCGGTCCCACCGAAAATCCTAACGGTCACTAGGTTTGCTAAATCGGTCCGACCGAGTTTCTCAATTCGGTCTCACCAAGATTGGTAAATTGTGTGTAACGGTTAGATTTTGTGTGGAGGCTACATATACCCCTCCACCCACTCTTCATTCGTAGAGAGAGCCATCAGAACATACCTACACTTCCAATACACATTTTCTGAGAGAGAACCACCTACTCATGTGTTGAGCCCAAGATATTCCATTCCCACCATATGAATCTTGATCTCTAGCCTTTCCCAAGTTGCATTCCACTCAAATCTTCTTTCCACCAAATCCATATCCTGTGAGAGAGAGTTGAGTGTTGGGGAGACTATCATTTGAAGCACAAGAGCAAGGAGTTCATCATCAACACACCATTTGTTACTTCTTGGAGAGTGGTGTCTCCTAGATTGGCTAGGTGTCACTTGGGAGCCTCCGACAAGATTGTGGAGTTGAACCAAGGAGTTTGTAAGGGCAAGGAGATCGCCTACTTCGTGAAGATCTACCGCTAGTGAGGCAAGTCCTTCGTGGGTGATGGCCATGATGGGATAGACAAGGTTGCTTCTTCATGGACCCTTCGTGGGTGGAGCCCTCCGTGGACTCGCGCAACCGTTACCCTTCGTGGGTTGAAGTCTCCATCAACGTGGATGTACGATAGCACCACCTATCGGAACCATGACAAAAACATCCGTGTCTCCAATTGCGTTTGAATTCTCCAAACCCTTCCCTTTACATTCTTGCAAGTTGCACGCTTTACTTTCTGCTGCTCATATACTCTTTGCATGCTTGCTTGAAGTGTATTGTGTTTGTTAAACTTGTGCCAAAACTCCACTTCAACTTAAAGAAATTAAAAACTACAACTTTCGCTACTTAGTGTCTAATCACACCCCCCCCTCTAGACACCTCTTCTCGATCCTTTCACAAAGATAACCAATCATACATAAAAGAATTCAGTGAAGATTCAATTATTGTTCATAGATAAACTTGATCATAAACCCACAATTCATCGGATCTCGACAAACACACCGCAAAAGAAGATTACATCGAATAGATCTCCAAGAGAATCGAGGAGAACTTTGTATTGAGATCCAAAGAGAGATAAGAAGCCATCTAGCTAATAACTATGAACCCGAAGGTCTGAGGTAAATGTGACGCCTGGATCGTTAAGCTACAGTAGCCCTCTACTAATGATGCCATGTCACCATGATTAACTTGGTTAATCTCACATTAGATCAAAACCGATCAAAAAGTCAAATTTAAAATAAAGTCAAACAATAAAGTTTTCAAACATTAAAACTAAAATGTTCTATATGTGCCAAATAATTCATAAGTAAATATGCTGAAGATACCACACTTGTATAAAATGTATAAATACTCTAAAATGAATAAAATACTAGCAAAAACAATTAGTTAGATGATTATAAAATAATAAACAATTGCAAACTATTTTATATTAGGTGCCAAGTTAATTGGTAGTGGCATAATTATTAATGCTATTTTAGATACAACTTTTGTATTTTATAAAAAACTAGAAATTAACAGAAAAAAGTAAAAGAAAAGTAAAAGAAAAAGAAAAAGAAAATAAATAAATTAAATAGACCCCGCACCCCGCACCGCCAGCCCAACTGGACGAGCCCACCCGCGCCCTGGGGTACTTAACCCCGCACCCCTCTCCCAAACCCTAACCCGATCCCCCTTTCCCCTCGTCTCCCTCACCCGTCGCCACGACACAACACACACACACGCCCACATTGTGTCGGGGAGAGAAGCTCCCGTGCCCGATCCCCTCGCCCACATCAGTGCCCGCCTCCCGCCGACACCGGCGACTGCCAGCAGTCCGCTGCCCTGTGCCGCCGCCGCCACCGGCCCCGTGCTGGCTGCAGCTTCATCACCGACGCCGCCTCTGCCGCACGCCCCCAGCCACCGACGCCGCCCGGAGCCGCTCCACACTGCCCCGTCGCTGCACCACAGCCTTGACGTCGCCGTCGTCCCCAACCTCCTCCCCGTGCCCCATTGCCACGTTCCCTACGCCCGCGGTGAGGCCCCGGCCTCTTCTCCTCTGCCTATGCCCTTGTGCGTCGTTAGCCGCGGCCATGAGCCCCGTTCACCTTCCCCTCCTCTCCCTGCTCCGCAATGGCCTCCCCTGCTCTACCCGCGCTCAGTGCGCGCTCTCCGTGTTGCTCGCGCACTGCCCCATGCCCGCATGGCCGCTCACCTGCTGGACGGTGCCACCCCTCCGCTGTCGCCCTGGCCATCCTCTTCTCCGCCTCGGCTCGCTGTAGCTACTGCGGCTGCTGCCTTGCCGTTGCCAGCGCCGCTCTCCGCCTCCCTCTGATTCGCGGCCCGCTCGCGCCCACCGTCCATCGCGCCGCGCACCATCCCGCTGCTGCTTACTCCACTGCAGCTGTCGCCGCAGCTACTTGCTACACCCGCTGCTGTCAGTTCGGCTCCCCGTGCCACCGCCCCGCGGTGGCCCTGCCACTGTCCCACGGCCCTGCGCCGTCCCGACGGCCGGTGCCCTCCCTGGCGCCCACCCCCATCCCCCCCCGTCGCCGGCAACCTCGCTCGGCACTGGGCGGGTTGCCCCCCTGCACCCACGCACCCGTTGGCGCCCGAAACCCGCTAAGGCCTCCCCAAGCCAATGACAAGTGCCCCCCCAAAACGTTTAATTAATTAATTAATTAATTAAGTTAATTAATCCTATTTAATTAATCTAATTAACATGTTAGTTTAATTAAACAGTAATTAATTAACCTAAACCATAATTAACCTAAACAGAGAATGACAGGTGGGTCCCACATGTCAGGTTGACCAGGTCAACGGTCAGAGTTGACCGCTGACGTCATGCTGACATCGTGCTGACGTCATAATTGTATTTTCTAAATTAATTAATTCCGTTAATCCTAAAAATGATTTAAATCTTTTAAAATTAATATAAAATAAACTGTAGCTCGGATGGAAAAACTTTGTACATGAAAGTTGCTCAGAATGATGAGACGAATCTGGATACGCAGCCCGTTCGTCCGCCATGCATCCCTAGCATAGAGAACCCACAACTTTTCGTCTGTTTCCGGCAGATGAATAGTGCATAACTGCTGCCTATTAATTCCAACTTCCATACTCAAATAACCAGTGTGACTTAGACATACTTTTAGGCAACCCTGCACTGCACCCTAGCTGTCACTTGCCTCTAACCCTACAGGCTTGGAACATTCCCCTCCTATCATCTGTCTGGCACATGTCCGGAATCGGGAAAATTTTCCTGGGTGGGTTCCCCCTTCCTCGGTATCGCGTAGTACTGCGATAGAACACACCCGACATTGTGTGTTGTCATGTCTTGTATTGTGTCGCATTGCTTTCTTTGTATTTACTATTTCTTCCCCCTCCTTCCCACTCATTAGAGACCGAGACCACCACCGACGACGTTGATGTGTACGACTACGGTGTTGACGACTCGTCCTTCTTGCCAGAGCAACCAGGCAAGCCCCCCCCCTTGATCACCAGATATCGCCTACTCTCCTCTATACTGCTTGCATTAGAGTAGTGTAGCATGTTACTGCTTTTCGTTAATCCTATCCTGATGCATAGCCTGTCCTTGCTACTACTGTTGTTACATTTACCTGCAATCCTAATACTTAGTATAGGATGCTAGTTTATCATCAGTGGCCCTACATTCTTGTCAGTCTGCCATGCTATACTATCAGGCCGTGATCACGTCGTGTGTTGATCATGGGTATATACTATACATACATATATACATACTATACAGGTGGTGAATAAAGTCGGGTCGGCTCATTGAGTACCCGCAAGTGATTTCGATGAGGGGGATGAAAGGGCACGTGGCTCCATCCCGGTAGAGGTGGGCCTGGGTTCCCGACGGCCCCCGACTGTTACTTTGAGGCGGAGCGACAGGGCAGGCGGAGACCACCTAGGAGAAAGGTGGGCCTAGCCCTGGTCGGCGTTCGCGGTTACTTCAAAATAACACGCTTAACGAGATCTGGGTATTTGATCTGAGTCTGGCTACTGGCCTATATGCACTAACCAACTACGCGGGAACAGTTATGGGCACTCGACGTCGTGGTATCAGCCGAAGCCTTCATGACGTCAGTGACTGAGTGGCGCGCGCTGGGTTGGACCATGTAACGCAACTTCCTTCGTAATGGAGGTTGCTAGGTCTGCTCACCGGCCGCGTACGCAACGTGCAGGTGTGCAATGGGCGATGGGCCCAGACCCCTGCGCCATAGGATTTAGACCGATCTCTCAAAAATCCGCTTTTTGATCAGTGATTCACCAGCCACTACATTCTTGGATCCCACCTTATTCTCAAACCTGGTGGCTCGCGCGTAGCGCTGAAAATCCAGTATAGATTTCGTGATATATCAGGTATAGTGGTTTGAACCACCTGTGCCTAGGTAGGGCTGCGACGTGTTGATCTTCCGAGGCCGGGCATGACCCAGACAAGTGTGTCCGGACAAAGGGGATCGAGCGTGTTGGGAAATGTGGTGCACCCCTGCAGGGAAGTTAATCTGTTCGAATAGCCATGATCTTCGGTAACAGGACGACTTGGAGTTGTACCTTGACCTTATGACAACTAGAACCGGATACTTAATAAAATTCACCCTTCCAAGTGCCAGATACAACCCGGTGATCGCTCTCTAACAGTGCGACGAGGGGAGGATCACCGGTTAGGATTATGCTACACGATGCTACTTGGTGAACTTACCATCTACTCTCTTCTACATGCTGCAAGATGGAGGCGGCCAGAAGCATAGTCTTCGAAAGGACTAGCTATCCCCCTCTTATTCCGGCATTCTGCAGTTCAGTCCACATATGATACCCCTTTTCCATTTGATACCAATGCATACATATGTAGTGTAGCTCCTTGCTTGCGGGTACTTTGTATGAGTACTCACGGTTGCTTTGTTCCCCCTTTTCCCCCTTCCTATACCCGATTGTTGCGACCAGACGATGGAGCCCAGGTGCCAGACGCCACCGTCGACGACGACTCCTACTACACTGGAGGTGCCTACTACTACGTGTAGCCCACTGACGACGACCAGGGGTAGTTTAGGAGGATCCCAGGCAGGAGGCCTGCACCTCTTTCTATCTGTGTCCCATTTTGTGCTAGCCTTCTTAAGGCAAACTTGTTTAACTTATGTCTGTACTCAGATATTGTTGCTTCCGCTGACTCATCTATGATCAAGCTCTTGTATTCGAGCCCTCAAGGCCCCTGGCTTGTAATATGACGCTTGTATGACTTATTTTATTTGTAGAGTTGTGTTGTGATAACTTCCCGTGAGGCCCTGATCTTGATCATACACGTTTGCGTGTATGATTAGTGTATGGTCAAATCGGGGGCGTCACAAGTTAGTATCAGAGCCGACTGCCTGTAGGAATCCACCTTCCAAACTCCTTGGCCGAAGTTGAGTCTAGTCATTGCAAAACTTTTACTAACATGGCTGTGAGCCTTACGGGCCCACGTCGCCATTGGGTGGTATTAGGATCTTTTACTCCTCACCTATACTCTGGCACTCTAATCTCTCTTCTATTCGGGTTAAATGATTTTCCTAAAATCTAACTTTAGGTTCTTGAGAATACTTCTCCCAGAGGGCTCCTTCAGTCCAGATGACCGCCTGCTGCACCAGAAAATTTTGAAGATACTCTCCGATATTTCCCCAACCCTTGTACGCTCCGCCGTTGCAATTTCATAACACCAAAATCCCTAGGAAAAGCTACATACACTTGTTGTCCATAACTTCATTTCCAATTTGATCTTGATGTACAAGATACCCTGAAATACTTCAGATATTCCGAGAATCCTTTGTGTCTACTGCCTTGCAGCTCCTTTTCCTCATGAATACATGTATAAATAATTCCTCACACTTACCAGGGATGCGTTCATCCCCAGTTGTTCAGGTGTTTCGCAAAATTCTTCGAAATGCCATGCACTCTTCCGAAATCCTCAGTAGCCTATAGCTCTTGATATTCTTTACCTGCTTGCATAATGGTTACCTCCATATGTCTAGCAATATTCATTACAATACTTTACGACCCACATTCTAATCCTGTTGATTCAACATGTGTGTGAATGCACAATTCATCAGTATTCCTTGAAAATTATCCTTCCGGTGCGGACGTCATTTTGAACATGAGCTGGTTGTCGACCAATCGAATTGCCACCGTTTGAGCCTCTAAGTCTATTTGACTTACTTATCTTTAGATCAGAGCATCTGCTTCTGATCCCCCAATTTGGAAATCATAATTCCTTGTATTTAAGCTCTCGAATTATCAAGATATTTCTAAAATCCGATGCCTTTTGCATTATTTCTTCTTCTGGTTGAACATATATGCTCACATCAGATTCTTGGCGGTCCGCCAGATCGTTTGGTAGATTATTATCCGACCGTTCCTGCATAATCTCAAAACCTTGAGTTCTTCCCCTGATACTTAATGCCTTTGGCAAATTGTATCATTTGCCTTGTCAACTATGCTCTACTTTTGAGCTTGTATTATTTACTCCTGAAGATATGTTTCTACGATGCCCTGATGGGTTGAACTTATGCCTTCCTTAATTTGTGTGAACCCAAAATATTTCACGGGTCATACTTATTTGGTATCGCACCAGGTAAAACTTTCAACAACTAATGACATTTTCTAAATACGAGAGGTGGATGGAAGGTTATGCATTGAGGAAGTGGGAGTCGACCTTGAACCTTTGTGTTCCTGCCCATGGACACGATGTAGATCCTATCCTGGGAGCTTCTTGTAATAATAGCTATTTCCTTGATATAATGTCCTTTAGTATCGGTGAATTGATCCTTTGCAATCATGGTTTCGACCATATTGTCTTTCTTTGATCCCATTTCTCGGACGAGTAAAATACTTGCCTTCTCAGATTAATCCACCAGTCCAACCTCTACTTTGATCTACTGTCGAGTATTACCCTCCGGTATCTCGAGAATATCTACGAACTGTTGAGGCAGTCCTGGATTAGGGGGTCTCCGGACAGCCGGAATATATCCTTTGGCCGGACTGTTGGACTATGAAGATACAAGATTGAAGACTTCGTCTCGTGTCCGGATGGGACTCTACTTGGCGTGGAAGGCAAGCTAGGCAGTACGGATATGGATATCTCCTCCTTTGTAACCGACCTTGTGTAACCCTAACCCTCTCCGGTGTCTATATAAACTGGAGGGTTTTAGTCCGTAGGACAACATACAATCATACCATAGGCTAGCTTCTAGGGTTTAGCCTCTCTGATCTCGTGGTAGATCAACTCTTGTAATACCCATATCATCAAGAATAAATCAAGCAGGACGTAGGGTTTAACCTCCACCAAGAGGGCCCGAACCTGGGTAAAACATCGTGTCCCCTGCCTCATGTTACCATCCGCCTAGACACATAGTTCGGGATCCCCTACCCGAGATCCGCCGGTTTTGGCACCAACATTGGTGCTTTCATTGAGAGTTCCTCTGTGTCGTCGCCGTTAGGCTTGATGGCTCCTTCTATCATCGATAGCGATGCAGTCCTGGGTGAAACTTTTCTCCCCGGACAGATCGTTGTGTTCGGCGGCTTCACACTGTGGGCCAACTCGCTTGGCCATCTAGAGCAGATCAAAAGTTACCCCCCTGGCCACCAGGTCAGGTTTGGAAGCTTAAACTACACACGGAGACTTGATCTTCGACGGATTCGAGCCCCTGCCGAGTGCATCGCACGTTCTTGATGAGCATGATTTAGCTCTGCCATCGGACAATGTTCAGGAGATCGCACCGACAACTGCTCTGGCCCTCAATTTGGAGCCTATCGCACCATCCGAGGACGGAGGGATAGACCCCGCCACGGAGGCCGCACTCTCAGCGGCGATCGAGCCGAGGATTGACCTTACCCTTCACGAGAGCCGTGTTGCTAAACAGCCGGATCCTTCTCCGGCTACGGACTCCGAACCGCCTGCGCCCGTTCCTATCGAATCCGATTGGGCGCTGATCATGGAGTTTACCTCCGTGGATATTTTTCAGCACTCGCCCTTCGGCGACATACTGAACTCATTAAGGTCTCTCTCCTTGTCAGGAGGATCCTGGCCGAACTATGTCCGGCAGGATCGGGATGCGGATGACGAAGAACTTCTCTGCCCACCCACCACCCACTTAATAGCCACTGTCGATGACTTAACCGACATGCTCGACTTTGACTCCGAAGACATTGACGGTATGGACGACGATGCAGGAGACGAACAGGAACCACTGCCCATAGGGCATTGGACACCCACTTCATCACATGACGTATACATGGTGGACACACCAAAAGAAAACGACGACGAGGAACGGAAGGACGCAACAAAGGGTTGTCCCCTCGAGAAGCAGTCAAAGCGGCGGCGTAAGCATCGCTCCAAATACCGCCTCGGCAGAAACAACGATCATATAGACCCAGCGTTAGAGCAGGGTGAACCATCGCCGGACCACGGCAACACGGAGAATCAAACCGAACAACCCGACTCTGTCAAAGATAATAGTCCGGACGACATCACACCGGACAGACACCCGGAGCAACAGAATGCCCGTCAAAGGCTTGTTGCCACCACGAGGAGTCTAAAAAAGCAGAAGCAAAGGCTCAAGGCTGCGCAAGACACACTCAGAATCAGATGGAGTAAAGTACTCAACACAGCAGTGAAGTACGGCGGTAATTGCCCCACCAAGAGCTACCCGAAGCGGAAGTTGCTACCTGAATTCGATGAGGAGGCCTTAGATCCCCCGCAACCAAAAATTAAAATGGCCATCTGGCCGGAAAGACGACCTCACGACCAACATAGAGCGGCAAACAACGCCACACATAAGCCAATACGCGATCCACGCGAGGGCTCGCATCAAAAGGATGGCACAAGCAGATCCATCTAGGGACCACGCAAGCGCGCTCCAGCATACGATGCAACACCACAAACATCCGAACAACGCGGTACACCCAGATACAGGGGTGCCGCACACCCCCTATGTTTCACCGACGAGGTGCTAGACCATGAATTCCCAGAGGGATTCAAACCTGTAAACATAGAGGCATACGACGGAACAACAGACCCTGGGGTCTGGATTGAGGACTATATCCTCCATATCCATATGGCTTGAGGAGATGATCTCCATGCCATTAAGTATTTACCCCTCAAACTCAAAGGGCCAGCTTGGCACTGGCTTAAAAGCCTCCCCGAAAGCTCCATTGGAAGCTGGGAAGAGCTCGAAGACGCTTTTCGGGCAAATTTTCAAGGGACTTATGTCCGACCTCCGGATGCGGACGATTTAAGTCATATAACTCAACAGCCCGGAGAGTCAGCCCGAAAGCTTTGGAACATGTTTCTTACTAAAAAGAACCGAATAGTCAACTGTCCGGACGCCGAAGCCTTGGCAGCTTTTAAACACAGCATCCGAGACAAATGGCTTGCTAGACACCTCGGCCAAGAAAAGCCGAGAACAATGCCAGCATTAACAAGCCTCATGACCCGCTTTTGCGTGGGCGAGGACAGCTGGCTAGCCTGATGCAGCACCAGCGACCCAAGTACATCCGAAGTTAGAGATGAAAACGGGAAATCACGACGCAGCAAAAATAATAAGCGCCAGAATAAAGAAGACAGCCCGAAGAGCACGGCGGTAAATGCCGGATTCAGAAGCTCTCGGCCAGGTCAGCAAAAGCCGCCCTCTAAAGGCGCTAGAGATGAACTGTCCAGCCTAAACAAACTTATGGACCAAATATGTCAGATCCATAGCACCCCCGATAAACCTGCCAATCATACCCACAGAGAATGTTGGGTCTTCAAGTAGTCCGGCAAGCTCAACGCCGAACACAAGGGGCAGGATACACCAAGCGAAGGCGAGGATGAGCCTCACAAGCAAAGCACTGGGGAACAGAAGAAATTTCCACCAGAAGTCAAAACAGTAAACGTGTTACACGTGATAAAGGGAAGAAACAAAGCGGCACTCCCAGATAAATATGCCCAAGGGCCTATCACCGTGGAGCTCTGCCACTGGCCGTCTCAACCGATCACCTTCAACCATCAGGATTACTCAGCAAGTATCCGGCGTGCAAGATGGGTTGCCTTGGTATTAGATCCAATAATTGACGGATACCAATTCACACGAGTCCTGATGGGTGGTGGCAGCAGTCTAAACCTGATATATCAGGACACAGTCCACAAAATGGGGATAGACCCAACGAAAATTTGCCACAGCAATACTACCTTTAAAGGAGTAACGCCAGGCCCAGGGGCTCATTGCACGGGCTCCCTGCTACTAGAGGTTATATTCGGCTTCCCCGATAACTTCCGTAGTGAAAATTTAACCTTCCACATTGCGCCATTCCAAAATGGCTATCAAGCACTACTTGGACGCGAAGCTTTCGCTCGCTTTAATGCAATACCGCATTACGCTTCCCTCACTCTTAAGATACCCGGTCCACGTGGCATCATTACAGTAAATGGAAATATTGAGCGATCCCTGCGCACCGAAGAGAGTGTGGCTGCCTTGGCAGCCGCACACTAAAAGGCCTGACCAACTTAAGCATTCGATAGGTCATCAAGACCACGGACACGGTTAGACGAGTCCGGCTCAGCTATATGTAATTCATACAGGTATGATGACCACACCCCTATTACAAATAAAAGGGGCTCAACGCGCGCAGACAAGTGGCAATTTTTACTCATCTTGAACTGTACATGGTTTCTTTAAACCTACCTTTTTGCACGACAACTTTTCACCTAAGTTCCTCTCTTTTACAGATGACCATCGTGCTACACCCATACAGGATACGGCACAACGGAGACACAGGCGCAGACGTGCAGCAGGGACCCGTTCAAAGGATTCTCTTTAGATTAAGACCCTGCGTCAACCTTTTTTACTGTCTCTTGTTGATACACATCCCTCGGATTCTCAGTACAATTGAGAAGGATGTTGATGTCTTGGCATGTGGCCACGCCAGAACAATGCATGTACCTGGACACCAGGGGCTTCTTACAAAGGGCTCTGTTTAGGCCCGGTTTACACCATAAAGACCGAATACCTTAGGGAGTGCTTGGCGTCGCGAGTTTGGCCTTATATGCATCAACTCCGAATCATGTCTTTGGTCAAATGTTGAGTTTGCCCGGCTCCTGTGTTTTGCTACCTTACGTTCCGCTCTATCGGCTAAGGCGGCACCAGGAGAACTACTGCGATTGTGCCCTAGTTCATCCGGACAAGCACCTCAGTAGAGAAAGCCGAAAACTGACTGTCATGATATAGCGCGAGACTGGTCAACCACTCGATGACCCATCGGAATCTTAGAATTCCTCCACCTTAACGAAGGGCCATTTCTCGGTCGGGCATGTACGCACCTCGAATTCGGGTGAGTGCGGAGCCACCAGGGGCTATATAGTAGCCCCACTATCAAACTCCTATGGCTAAGTGAAAGTGTTAAAGCATTATAGTCCGGTTGCCTAGTTCGCTGCGCTATCACCTCCTTATTAGAACCAAGATGTTGGATTAAGTGTGAATACACGTCTTCTGCGAACACCACCGCATTATATGCGTGGGGGCTGAAGCCGACGACTGCAATCTTTCAGGTTATATACATATATATGTAAACGGCCGCACAGGAGGCATCATATTGCTTTTGGGCAAAAGTATAAATACAGCCTTGATATATTCAATAAAACATTGTTTTTACAATGGGAATACATGTCACTCAAACATAATATTCTTCGAGCATTGGGCCTCTATCGAATGAGCGCCTTGAAGAACTTCTTCAAAATAGTGCTCGGCAGCCACTCGGCCTATGGCCGAACCCTGCACCGCAACAGTGGTGGCATCCATCTCCGCCCAGTATGTCTTGACATGGTCAAGGGCCATCCACGAGCCTTCTATGCATGCCAACCTCTTCATCGCATTAATGCGCAACACCGCATCAAGGAACTGCTGCCCCAAGCTAAAATAACAGTTCGTCTTTGTCCTTTCCGGCCATAGATGATCTACAACAGACCTCATGGCGAGTCCGGACAATCTATTCAGCTCGGCCCATTCGGCAAGCTGATCAGTCAATGGAAGCGGACGCTCTGGAACATTAAATTGCGACCAGAACAGTTTGTCCACTTCACGATCTGTTTGATCTCGGAAGTATTCGGCCGCATCGACAGCGCTCGCCGCCAAGTCCAGATATGCGTCTGCCGAACTCCATTGCCGATCCAGAGGGGCATACCGAGGATCTCCAAACTTCCTCCGCAGCATAAAGGGCTTCCGAACCACTATATCCCCGGCTTCACGCAGTTCCTCCTTCTTTGCTCTCATTGCAGAGCGGGTGTCTTTGGTCGCCATCGTGGCCTTTTCCAGGTCCATCGCCTTCGTCCGGTTTTCTTCTTCAAGAAGCTGGCAGCGGTCGATAGTGTCTTTCAACTTTACAGTCATCTTGGCCATTTTTTCTTTGGTCTCGCTATGCGCGGCCTTCTCAGCTCTTAACTCTTCGTCCGCCTTCAAAGCGGCCGCATTATTACTTCTTGCTTGCTCCTTGGCTCGGGTAAGCTCCGCCCGAAGGGTCTCCACGGTGGCAGCTCCATCTGCAGTCACAACATATTAAAGATACTGGCATCATGCTGCTCTTAATATGTGACATTCACCAGAAAACATCACTTACCCTGTGCCTCGTCGAGCCGCTTGTTAACAAGCTCGATGTCGGCATCCGCCGCATCCAGTTGCCGCTTTAGTTCGGCAAACCCATAAGCCCGGCTAGCCACTGGAGCTTCAACCACCTACACATGAAGGCGGTCTGGTTATTACCTGGGACTACGATCCTCTATTTGCCGCCGTTCTCAACGACAACCAGAGTCTCAGGGGCTACTATCTACACAGGGCACACCTAAAAATGTGCGGTACTATCACAAATGTATATCATTTCACATACCTCAAAACCCGTTAGTAGACTCATAAAGGCTTCATGCAACCCACTTTCGGCGGACGAAATCCTTTCAATCACCGTACCCATCAATGTATGGTGTTCTTCTGAGATAGTTGCTCGCTCTAGAAGATCCCTCAGTGCGTCCGACCGCATACCAGATGGTGCCGGATTCTTTTGGTTGCTCTCTTCAAGAGCCGGATACTGGGGACTTTGGGTGACCATAGGATTATCTTGTGGCCTCACCTGATCCGGCGAGGCCCTCCGTCACGACACTTCAAGGTCGCCCGCTTCTTGAGCGGGGGAGTCCGGGGGAGGCATCTCGCTCTCCATCATCTCCGGAAGAAGATCCCCCGAAGACGAGCTTTGCTGAGAAGGGCTAAGTTCCGATCTGCAAGATAAATGCTTCGATCATTTTCCTCGGAAGTAAGGTAGAATATATTTACTATTAAGTATTTTTTGATCACTTACTGCTCGTTAGAGGGCTGATCACCGCGCGGATTTTGTGCGGCAAAAGCACCCTCCGAGGCAGGACCCTCTGCTGGAGACTTCTTCTCCCGTTTGGAAGCCTTGGTTTCCGGATCTTCAGAGGCAGTCCTCTTCCTTCCCCGAAGCGAGAGAAGGTCAGATTCTTCCCCTTGGTTATCCTCCTTCACGGAGGCGCTCATTCCCTCGGTTGGAATTGGTAGCGATGGGGGCCCGCTTTCGCCCTCATTATTCCCCCTTTATCTTCCTTTGAGGGCTCCGGGCAAGGTGCTAGCTTGAGCATCTTTTCCAGTACCGGATTGTCCAAACCCTCAGGAAGTGGGGCCGAACACCGAATCATCTTCACCTTTGTTAGCCAGTCCTGGTCAAAGAGCGATTTCTCAGAATGACGTCATGATAAATGAAAGACGGTGTGTTCGGCTAGAGGATTACTTACTTGGTCGGCGGTGCGGTTGCTGCTCAGGCCCACGTCCTCGGTAGTATCCGGACACTGAATTTGGGGTCCGGAGAATGATTTATACATCTCCTCATGCGTCAGGCCGAGGAAATTCTGAATAGTGTGCGGTCCTTCAGGGTTGAACTCCCACATGCGGAGGGGCCGGCGTTTGCAAGGCTGGACTCGACGAACCAGCATGACTTGCACCACCATAACCAGACTGAAATCTCCTTCGAAGAGATCTTGAATGCGGCTCTACAGTATAGGCACGTCCTTGGCTGGACCCCAGCTCAGCCCTTTGCTAATCCATGACATCAGTTGTGGTGGAGGGCCCGAGCGGAAGGCAGGGGCAGCCACCCACTTGGCACTTCTGGGAGCTGTGATGTAAAACCACTCCCGTTGCCATAATCCGGACACCTCTGGAAAGGAACCCTTTGGCCATGGAGCTCTAGCGATCTTGCTTATTAATGCGCCTCCGCACGCTACATGCTGCCCCTCGACCATCTTCGGCTTCACGTCAAAGGTCTTGAGCCACAGGCCGAAGTGAGGGGTAATGTAGAGGAAGGCCTCACATACGACAATAAATGCCGAGATGTGGAGAAAGGAGTCAGGGGCTAGATCGTGGAAATCTAGCCCGTAATAGAACATCAAACCCCTAACGAAGGGATCCAAAGTGAGGCCTAGACCTCGGAGGAAGTGGGAGATGAACACAACATTCTTGTTGGGTTCGGGAGTAGGGACGACCCGCCCTCGGGCAGGCAGCCGATGCGAAACCTCGGCGGTTAGGTATCTGGCCTCCCTCAACTTCTTGATATCCTCTTCCGTAACGGAGGAGGGCATCCACCGGCCTTGAAGGCTAGATCCGGACATGATTGAAGGTCCGAAGCACCTGACCTGGGCTTTGGGTGTTAGAACTCGAGGCGGGGGAAGGATTTGATTGAGCACGGGAGGAAAAAAGTAAAAGCCTTGTCCCTTTATAAAGAGGGTGAATATCAAGCGTCCTCCTAGTGGTCGTTTGGGACTTGCCTAAAATCTAGGAGTCCTAGGCACGGTTGGGTTACCCACGACCATATTGATGAGAATCCCGTAATTAGGGGAACACAATCTCTGCTTTGACAAGATGTGTCAAGAAACCGCCTCGCGTTATGTGTGGAGCTGGTTGAAGAAAAACGGTTCGAATAAATCACCGAGCCATGGCCTGATGTCATGTTGCCAAAGCGTGTCAGCTGATTAAGATTTGTGGAAATATTATTCTCTCTATGGTGGTATGTGGAATTTATTTTGCAGGGTCGGACACTATCCTGGTATTCAAACTCTTCTGTGATGTGTTCGGAGGAGGAACCCGCCTTGCAATGCCGAAGACAACACTGCGCGCCAGACTCATCGTCATTGAAGCCTGGTTCAGGGGCTACTGAGGGAGTCCTGGATTAGGGGGTCTCCGGACAGCCGGACTATATCCTTTGGCCGGACTGTTGGACTATGAAGATACAAGATTGAATACTTCGTCTCGTGTCCGGATGGGACTCTACTTGGCGTGGAAGGCAAGCTAGGCAGTACGGATATGGATATCTCCTCCTTTGTAACCGACCTTGTGTAACCCTAACCCTCTCCGGTGTCTATATAAACCAGAGGGTTTTAGTCCGTAGGACAACATACAATCATACCATAGGCTAGCTTCTAGGGTTTAGCCTCTCTGATCTCGTGGTAGATCAACTCTTGTAATACCCATATCATCAAGAATAAATCAAGCAGGACGTAGGGTTTTACCTCCATCAAGAGGGCCCGAACCTGGGTAAAACATCATGTCCCCTGCCTCCTGTTACCATCCGCCTTGACACCGACAACTGTGTTACATCTTATGAGTTCTTCATCAGCTATTATTTCTCACCGATTCCAATTTTCATGGGTTCTGAGTTGTTAGTCGCTCAAGAACACCGATATGTGAACAAATTCCGCATTCTGATGTGATAACTCTTAAAGTAATTTTCGTTGCTTATGAGTTTAGTCCTTCAAGTCATTCCTAGCCTTATCGGCTATATCATTATCGTGCAAATTTTTAACTGTGCTATCTGGTCCTGCTTTCGGAAGCACAATTTTTGATGATGAGCTATGCTTACGTCGGCTTTCCTCGTCATATCATTTCGCCTTGAACAACAAGCTTGATTTCGAGTTTGTGTCGTACCCTTGGTTCTAATAACTTTTCGCTTCATCATTCCTGTGACTTGATGTCATCACCGGTCGGTTACATATTCATGAAATCTCTCGACAATTGTGTCGTGATGATCATCAACATTCTGAGATCTTCTAGGATGTCAATTGAATTCAGGATGAGAAATACCATCCTTGCCCTTGATGATTTGTATTATCATCGACCATTTTATTGCCTTCCCACCAACACAAACTTGTTCGTGTTTGGTGTTATACCTTGAGTTCCTTGCTATCCAACCTTAGTTCTTCTGTATCTTGGAGTATTACCATTTTTTCAGGAATGTCATGAGATTGCACCACCTCTTAAGAATTCTTGATACAATTGATACCTATCGCCATCACCATTCTTTCTTGGTCCCTGTGTTGTTTCTAACCAGAATACCAACAATTGAACTATGATGTGTGAATTCAAAACTTTTAGCAACCCTATTGCTTTGAAGTTAATGGTCGATATGTCATTCTTAGACCATTGGTTATCGAATCACCATTCTAACATTGATCATATGCTACCTAAGCCCATATGTCGGGTGCACCTTTCAATCAATGATTAACTGCGTATGTTTTCCTCGAGCATAACTCATTATATCTTTTGATCTGACAAATGTTATCTCCTTGTTCGAATACTAGTGGGAATCCATCTTTTGGAAATCTTGATTCATTGTCGTTGATTTCATCAGCCACCTCCTCATCCTCTCCTTGGGTTATTGATGAACTCATGATTCGAAGCTTGCTTCCATAGTTCATTTCCTGAGAATCTTACAATGTCATCTCGTCAATTTGTGTCGCACCTTTTTCTTCCCAGGCATCCCGAGTCTGAGGTATCTGACACCTATCATATCTGAATCTCGGTCAAATATGATGGTTGGAACATATTCCCAAGAGTTATAACATTAGTCTTTGACCCGATAAGGTGATGTCATGCCTAGCACACCAGGCCGGAGGACCTATTGTTATAGTTTCCATTTTAGTAAGGTTATCCATTCCCCCATGAGGAAATTGTAAGACTTATTCTATAAGTTGTTCCTGATGGATCCTTTGTGTATCCATAGCCTGATCCTTACATGATGACCATGTCAATGCTATCTCAAAGCATGTCTGTGGTACTCCGATTTTCAACAAGAACATTTGAAGCCAATGCTAAATGTTTCTTGCTCAATTATCCAAACACCGTTGCATGGGTAATATCATGAAATTTCTCTCACCTTACCTGAAGAGTTTTCTACATTATATCTGGTCATGGATATCATGCTCTGCTTGTCCTTGGAAAGGATATACCCTTGAAAAATGTGTTTAAACACATTTTCATTTCCATTGTTTTGTTAATTTGATGATCACATTTCCTTTACATTGGTTTGTTTAACCTTTCCGGTGATCTATATGATCTAAGCAGTAATATTCTTCTGCTTATGTAAATGCCTAGCAATCGTGTCGGTAAGACCCTGTTACTAGTGTTGATGACATTCCGATAACCACCGATGGACGAGAACTTTGCCTATTGGTCTGCCTCGTTCAACGAGCAGGAAAATAGTTCTCTTCGTCCCTCGCCCTTGGTACTGATGTTGTTGCCGACATAACTGACAGGCTATCCTCTGACATGCCTTGCTTACATGATCATGCAAGACGTCACCGCCCTTCCTACTTTTAACCCACAGGTCCCAGGATCGAAATATGACCCTTTTATACACCCTGTTGTCAAAGTTATTCCTCGTGCTTGACTTCGTATGTGATTCACGGGCCACCTGCCTAGTGATCTATTCTGGTACCAGATGCAATACTTTCCCATTGCTCTGAGCCCCTGTCACATTTCGTATCAGGCAACGAACGATTGCCTATGCACTTGAAACTTCTATTTTGCATCTTCTTACTTTGCACTCGATAATGTCTTAACTTTCAATTCGAGGGTTACTTTGCGCCATCTTCCCTGATGTTATCAACTAGATAAGCATACATTGTAGTGGTCCGTTCTTCCGTAATACCCCCTTATCCTTTCATAAGTATGATGGAGTTCTTGAAGAAAGGACGACAACTTCATCATGATGCATTGGAATAAAGAATTGAAGACATCAACGAAAGGGATTAACCTCTTCGAGAAGATCCATTAGAATATCGTAACCAGAGCTTTCCCCCTTACTCCCCTCTTAAATCTCGGGACGAGATTTCTTGTAGTGGAGGAGAATTGTGACGCCCGGATCGTTAAGCTACAGTAACCCTCTACTAATGATGCCACGTCACCACGATTAACTTGGTTAATCTCACGTTAGTTCAAAACCGATCAAAAATTCAAATTTAAAATAAAGTCAAACAAAAAAGTTTTCAAACATTAAAACTAAAATGTTCTATATGTGCCAAATAATTCATAAGTAAATATGCTGAAGATACCACACTTGTATAAAATGTGTAAATACTCTAAAATGAATAAAATAGTAGCAAAAATAATTAGTTAAATGATTATAAAATAATAAACAATTACAAACTATTTTATATTAGGTGCCAAGTTAATTGTGGTAGTGGCATAATTATTAATGCTATTTCAGATACAACTTTTGTATTTTATAAAAAACTAGAAATTAATAGAACAAAAAAAGTGAAACAAAAACAAAAACACAATAAATTAATTAAATAGACCCCCCGGCCAACTGGGCCAACCGGCCTAGCTAAGCAGCCGCCAGCCCAGCTGGATGAGCCCACCCGCGCCCTGGGGTACTTAATCCCGCACCCCTCTCCCAAACCCTAACCCGATCCCCTTTTCCCCTCGTCTCCCTCACCCGTCGCCACGACACAACACACAGACGCCCACATTGTGTCGGGGAGAGGAGCTCATGTGCCCGATCCCCTCGCCCACATCGGTGCCCGCCTCCCGCCGACACCGGCGACCGCCAGCAGTCCGCCGCCCTGTGTTGCCGCCGCCGGCGGCCCCATGATGGCTGCAGCTTCATCACCGGCACCGCCTCTGCCGCACGCCCCCAGCCACCGACGCCGCCGGAGCCGCTCCACGCTGCCCCGTCGCTGCACCACAGCCTCGACGTCACCGTCGTCCCCTACCTCCTCCCCGTGCCCCATTGCCATGTTCCCTATGCCCGCGGTGAGGCCCCCGGCCTCTTCTCCTCTGCCTATGCCCTTGTGCGCCGTTAGCCGCGGCCATGAGCCCCTTTCACCTTCCCCTCCTCTCCCTGCTCCGCAATGGCCTCCCCTGCTCTAGCCGCGCCCAGCACGCGCTCTCCGTGTTGCTCGCGCGCTGCCCCGCGCCCGCATGGCCGCTCACCCGCCCGACGGTGCCACCCCTCCGTTGTCTCCCCTGGCCATCCTCTTCTCCGCCTCGGCTCGTTGTAGCTACTGCTGCTGCTGCCTTGCCGCTGCTGGCGCCGCCCTCCGCCTCCCTCTGCTTCGCGGCCAGCTCGCGCCCACCGTCCGTCACACCGCGCACCATCCCGCTGCTCCTTACTCCACTGCAGCTACCGCCGCAGCTACTTGCTCCACCCGCTGATGTCACTTCGGCTCCCCGCGCCGCCGCCCCGCGGTGGCCCTGCCACTGTCCCACGGCCCCGCGCCGTCCCCACGGCCGGCGCCCGCCTCCACGGTGCGCCTGATGACCCACAAGTATAGGGGATCTATTGTAGTACTTTCGATAAGTAAGAGTGTCAAACCCAACGAGGAGTAGAAGAAAATGATAAGCGGTTTTCAGCAAGGTATTCTCTACCAGTACTGAAATAAGTGGTAACAGATAGTTTTGTGATAGGATAAATTGTAACGAGCAACAAGTAACAAAAGTAAATAAAGTGCAGCAAGGTGGCCCGATCCTTTTGTAGCAAAGGACAAGTCGGAACAAACTCTTATAATAGGAAAAGCGCTCCCGAGGACACATGGGAATATCATCAAGCAAGTTTTCATCACGTTCATATGATACGCGTTCGATACTTTGATAATTTGATATGTGGGTGGACCGGTGCTTGGGTGTTGTTCTTACTTGAACAAGCATCCCACTTATGATTAACCTCTATTGCAAGCATACGCAACTACAACAAAAGTATTAAGGTAAACCTAACCATAGCATGAAACATATGGATCCAAATCAGCCCCTTACGAAGTAACGCATAAACTAGGGTTTAAGCTTCTGTCACTCTAGCAACCTATCATCTACTTATTACTTCCCAATGCCTTCCACTAGGCCCAAATAATGGTGAAGTGTTATGTAGTCGACGTTCACATAACACCACTAGAGGCTAGACAACATACATCTTATCAAAATATCAAACGAATACCAAATTCACATGACTACTCATAGCAAGACTTCTCCCTTGTCCTCAGGAACGAACGTAATTACTCACAAAGCATATTCATGTTCATAATCATCGGGGTAATAATATGCATATAGGATCTAAACATATGATCTTCCACCAAATAAACCAACTAGCATCAACTACAAGGAGTAATCAACACTACTAGCAACCTACTAGCACCAATCCGGACTTTGAGACAAGAATTGGATACAAGAGATGAACTAGGGTTTGGAGATGGGATGGTGCTGGTGAAGATGTTGATGGAGATTGCCCTCTCCTGATGAGAGGAGCGTTGGTGATGACGATGGTGATGATTTCCCCCTCCGGGAGGGAAGTTTCCCTGGCAGAACAGCTCTGCCGGAGCTCTAGATTGGATCCGCCAAGGTTCTGCCTCGTGGCGGCGGAGTCTCGTCCCGAAAAGTTCCTCCTTATTTTTTTCTCATCGAAAGACCTCATATAGAAGATGGGCATCGGAGAGCCACTAGTGGGCCCACGAGGTGGGGGCGCGCCCTAGGGGGGCGCTCCCCACCCTCGTGAGAAGTGTGTGGGCCCCCTGGCCTTCATCTTTGGCGTGGATTTTTCTTTATTTCTTTTAAGACGTTCCGTGGAGTTTCAGGACTTTTGGAGTTGCGCAGAATAGGTCTCTAATATTTTCTCCTTTTCCAGCCCAGAATTCTAGCTGCCGGCATTCTCCCTCCTTAGGTAAACCTTGTAAAATAAGGGAGAATAGCCATAAGTATTGTGATATAAAGTGAAATAACAGTCCATAATGCGATAAATATCAATATAAAAGCATGATGCAAAATGGACGTATCAACTCCCCCAAGCTTAGACCTCGCTTGTCCTCAAGCAAAAAGCCGATAACAATAAATATGTCCTCATGTTTAGAGGTAGAGGCATCGATAAAAAGAAAACACGGACATGAAGGCATCATGATTATTCTTATAACAGCAACATATATAGGTTTTGTCCTATGATTACTTATGTTCAAGTGATGATCTATTCACAATGCAAAAGTATAAATCATAAACCTTATTGGGCTCCAACAAACTATAATCTCAGTCATTAAAGCAATTGCAATTTATCATAACATCGGAAAGAGTCTATGTCAGAGCTAAAAAAGCAAGTCCACATACTCAACTATCATTTAGTCCTCCATAATTGCTAACACTCACGCGATACTTGTGGTTACAGAGTTTTAATCGGACACAAAGAAAGATAGGGGCTTATAGTTTTGCCCCACAACCTTTTACCTCAAGGGTAATGTCAACAATAATGGTTCATGCTCCCCTACATCCAATTAGATATATATATATCATGTTCTTTCCAACATGCTGAGCTTGACAAAGGATAAAATGAAAAAGAAAAGGTGAAGATCACCGTGACTCTTGCATAAGGAAGAAGATAATAATAAAGGATAGGCCCTTCGCAAAGGGAAGCAGAGGTTGCCATGTGCTTTTATGGTTGGATATATAAAATCTCAATGTGAAATAATGTCACTTTATATTGCCACTTGTGATATGAACCTTTATTATGCAGTTCCTCGCTTTTATTACTTCCACATCACAAGATCGTATAAAGCTTATTTCTCCCACACCAATCAATCATACATATTTAGAGCAATTTTTATTGCTTTGCACCGATGACAACTTACTTGAATGATCTTACTCAATCCATAGGTAGATATGGTGGACTCTCATGACAAAACTGGTTTAGGGATATTTGGAAGCACAAGTAGTATTTCTACTTGGTGCTAAGAATTTGGCTAGCATGAGGGGGAAAGGCAAGCTCAACAAGTTAGAGGAACCATGACAACATACTTTATCTCAGATATAAGAAAGACATAACTCATTACGTTGTCTTCCTTGTCCAACATCAACTCTTTAGCATGTCATATTTTAATGAGTGCTCCCAATCATAAAAGATGTCAATGATAATATATTTATAAGTGAAAACCTCTCTTTCCTTATTACTTCCTATTAATTGCAACAATGACCAAAGCTATGCCTGCCAACTCCCAACAACTTTTAATCATCATACTCTTTCTATGTGAAGTCATTACTCTCAATAAGATCAATATTAACTTGTTGTTTCTTTTTATTCTTTTTCTCTTTTCTTTTATTCACCCAAGATCATGGCAAAATAATCAAGCCCTTGACTCAACACTAATCTTTACTATATATAGCTCACGGACTCGATTACATAGAGGGATCATAAAGCAAAACTCAAAACTAGATCATGCCATAAACTTTATTCTACTAGATCAAGATACTACTAATAGGATCGAACTAAGAAAAACGGTAAAGATAAGAGTTGTGATTGTGATACGATACCGGGGCACCTCCCCCAAGCTTGGCAGTTGCCAAGGGGAGTACCCATACCCAGATACTCAATTCTTCTTTGTTGGAGGAGACGGAGGAGCTGTTGTTGATGATGCGGGCTTGTCATCCATCTTCCAAGGCATAGGTTCACCATCATAGAAAGATGATCGAGTCTCCGGAATCCTCAAATCTGCAGCCAAACTCATTCTTTCGAATATATATTCATACTCACAGTTTTGGTTTTGAAGGTCATAGACTTGGGCTTGGAGGTGCTCGATCTTCTCATATAGCTTGAAGATGGCTTCCTCGGTGTTCTTGGCATCCGGCTTGTAATTGTTAGTCAACTCCGCGAGCATCGTGTGGCTGGCGTTGATTCCACACTCCACCATCCCCTGGCACTTGAAAATTTGTTGCTCCAATGCTTCGAGCCTCGTCTCTATGCTTCCGGTCCCCTTTGGTCCCTCTTCATCGCGGATGTGCAGCAACCCATCACGCAACTCAATGGTTTGAGGGTGTCACAGCACCTCCGCGAGGTAAGGGTTGATGACCTTCTCGAAGAACTTGTCCTTGGAGGCGCTTGGGGCCATCATGATAACCTAGATCTGTCAGAAAAACGGCTCGAAACAAAAACAGAGGAGGTTTGCGTGATACGGGAGTCAAAACCTTCGGGAGAATATATGATGAATTTTTACCGACCAAAATACGTAATGTGCAAGAAAACAGAGTCCGAAAAGCACACGAGGTGCTCACGAGGTAGGGGGGTGCGCCCAGGGGGGTAGGGCACGCCCACCACCCTCGTGGGGCCCTCGTGTCCTTCCCGGAAAGCTACTTATTTTTCTATTTTTCTAAATATTCCAAAACGGAGAAATATTGCCTTAAAAATTGTTTTGGAGTCGGTTTACTTACCGTACCACATACCTATTCCTTTTCGGAGTCTGAAACGTTCCGGAAAGTGTCCCTTATGTATTCCTCCGGGGTTATGGTTTCAATAATATTGGTTTCAACATTTATGGGATTACCTGAGATATAATGTTTAATTCTTTGACCATTTACCACCTTCAGATTTGTGCCCTCGAAGTTGTTGATTTTTATGCCACCGGAACAATAGACCTCTTCGATAACATAGGGTCCTTCCCATTTAGAGAGAAGTTTTCCTGCAAAAAATCTTAAACAGGAGTTGTATAGCAATACATAATCACCTACATTAAACTCACGCTTTTGTATCCTTTTGTCATGCCATCTTTTAACTTTTTCTTTAAACAACTTGGCATTTTCATAAGCTTGGGTTCTCCATTCATTAAGTGAGCTAATATCAAATAACCTCTTCTCACCGGCAAGTTTAAAATCATAGTTGAGTTCTTTAATAGCCCAGTATGCCTTATGTTCTAGTTTGAGAGGTAAGTGACATGCTTTTCCATAAACCATTTTATACGGAGACATACCCATAGGATTTTTATATGCAGTTCTATAAGCCCATAATGCATCATCAAGTTTCTTGGACCAATTCTTTCTAGACCTATTAACAGTCTTTTGCAAAATTAATTTGAGCTCTCTATTGCTCAATTCTACTTGACCACTAGACTGTGGGTGATAAGGAGATGCAATTCTATGATTAGCATCATATTTAGCAAGCATTTTACGGAAGGCACCATGAATAAAGTGTGAACCACCATCAGTCATTAAATATCTAGGGACTCCAAACCTCGGGAAAATAACTTCCTTAACCATTTTAATAGAAGTGTTATGATCAGCACTACTAGTTGGAATAGCTTCTACCCATTTAGTAACGTAATCAACAGCAACTAGAATATGTGTATATCCATTAGAGGCAGGAAAAGGTCCCATATAATCAAAGCCCCAAACATCAAACGGTTCAATAACAAGTGAATAATTCATAGGCATTTCTTGACGTCTACTAATATTACCAATTCTTTGACATTCATCGCAAGACAAGACAAACTTACAGGCATCCTTGAAGAGAGTAGGCCAATAAAACCCAGATTGCAATACCTTATGTGCACTTCTATCTCCAGCGTGGTGTCCTCCATAAGACTCGGAATGACACTTGCGTAGGATCTGTTCCTGTTCATGCTCAGGTACACAACGTCTAATAACACCATCTACTCCTTCCTTATAAAGATGTGGGTCATCCCAAAAGTAATGTCTTAAATCATAGAATTTTTTTTCTTTTGCTGGTATGTGAAGCTAGGTGGTATAAACTTAGCAACAATATAATTAGCATAATCAGCATACCATGGAGTACTACGAGAAGTACTTATAACATTTAATTGTTCATTAGGAAAGTCATCATTAATAGGTAGTGGGTCATCAAGAATATTTTCTAACCTAGATAAGTTGTCTGCAACGGGGTTCTCAGCTCCCTTTCTATCAACAATATTCAAATCAAATTCTTGTAGCAAGAGAACCCATCTAATAAGTCTAGGCTTAGCATCTTTCTTTTCCATAAGGTATTTAATAGCAGCATGATCAGTTTGAATAGTTACTTTAGAATCAACAATATAAGATATGAACTTATCACAAGCAAATACAACTGCTAAAAGCTCCTTTTCAGTAGTAGCATAATTTCTTTGAGCATTGTCTAGAGTCTTACTAGCATAATGGATAACATTTAATTTCTTATCAACTCTTTGCCCTAGAACAGCACCTACAGCATAATCACTAGCATCACACATAATTTCAAAGGGTAAATTCCAATCAGGTGTCTGAACAATAGGTGCAGAGACTAATGCTTTCTTAAGTATTTCAAATGCTTCTACACAATCATCATTAAAGATAAATGGTATATCTTTTTGCAATAAATTAGTCAGAGGCCGAGAAATTTTTGAGAAGTCCTTAATGAACCTCTTTTAAAATCCAGCGTGACCAAGGAAACTTCTTATACCTTTGATGTCCTTGGGACATGGCATCTTTTCAATAGCATCAACATTGGCTTTATCAACTTCAATACCTCTTTCAGAAACTTTGTGTCCCAAGACTATACCTTCATTAACCATAAAGTGGCACTTTTCCCAATTCAAGACAAGATTAGTTTCTTCACATCTCTGCAAAACTCGATCAAGATTGCTCAAGCAATCGTCAAAAGAGGAACCATAGACGGAAAAGCCGTCCATGAAAACCTCACAAATCTTTTCACAAAAGTCAGAGAATATAGCCATCATGCATTTTTGAAAGGTAGCAGGTGCATTACATAAACCAAAAGGCATACGTCTATAAGCAAAAGTACCAAAAGGGCATGTAAAAGTAGTCTTTGATTGATCTTTAGCCGACACAGGTATTTGAGAGAAACCAGAATAACCATCTAGAAAGCAATAGTGTGTATGTTTGCATAATCTTTCTAGCATTTGATCAATAGAAGGTAAGGGGTAATGATCTTTCTTAGTAGCTTTATTTAATTTGCAGAAATCAATACCACCCTATAACCTGTGATAATTCTTTGTGGAATCAATTCATCTTTATCATTAGGAACAACAGTAATACCTCCCTTCTTAGGGATACAATGGACAGGACTTACCCACTCACTATTAGCAACAGGGTAGATTATACCTGCCTCCAGAAGCTTTAGTATTTCTTTTCTTACCACTTCTTTCATTTTAGGATTCAGACGTCGTTGAGGATCACAAACTGGTTTAGCATCTACTTCCAAATTTATTTTATGTTGACATAGAGTGGGACTAATGCCCTTAAGATCATCAAGAGTATATCCAATAGCAGCACGATGCTTCTTCAGAGTTTTCAATAATCTTTCTTCTTCATGCTCTGAAAGGTTAGCACTAATAATAATAGGATATATCTTCTTTTCATCAAGATAAGCATATTTAAGATTATCAGGCAAAGGTTTAAGCTCAAACACGGGGTCACCCTTGGGTGGTGGAGGATCCCCTAAAATTTCAACAGGCAAATTGTGTTTCAGAATAGGTTCCTGTTTAAAGAATACTTCATCTATTTCCCTTCTTTCATTCATGAACATATCATTTTCATGGTCTAGCAAATAGTGTTCTAAAGTATCACTAGGAGGTACGGCAATAGAAGCAAGACCAATAATTTCATCCTTACTAGGTAATTCTTCCTCACGATGTTGTTTACTAAATTTAGAGAAATTAAACTCATGAACCATATCATCCAAGCCAACAGTAACAACATTCTCTGTGCAATCTATGGTAGCATTGACAGTATTTAAGAAGGGTCTACCAAATATAATGGGACACAAGCTATCTTGTGGGGAACCAAGAACAAGAAAATCAGCAGGATATTTAGTTTTCCCACACAAGACTTCAACATCTCTAACAATTCCCATTGGTGAAATAGTATCTCTATTGGCAAGTTTAATTGTGACATCAATATCTTCTAACTCAGCAGGTGCAATTTCATTCTTAATTTCTTCATATAAAGTATGCGGTATAACACTAGCACTAGCACCCATATCACATAAGCCATGATAACAACGATCTCCTATTTTAACAGAAATAATAGGAACGCCTACCACAAGTCTATGTTTATCTTTAGCACAAGGCTTAGCAATTCTAGCAGTTTCACCTTCAAACTAAATAACATGCCCATCAATATTATCAGACAAGAGATCTTTAACAATAGCAATATTAGGTTCTACTTTAACTTGCTCAGGGGGTGTATAAGTTCTAATATTGCTTTTACAATCAACAGTTGAAGCTTTAGCATGATCCTTTATTCTAACAGGGAAAGGTGGTTTCTCAATATAAGAAGTAGGAACAATGGGATCATTATAAGTGACAGTCTTTTCTTCAACTTTAATAGGTGCAGCTACTTTTAATTCTATGGGAGGATGATATTTAAACCACTTCTCCTTAGGGAGATCAACATAAGTAGCAAAAGATTCATAGAAAGAAGCTACTATCTCAGAGTCAAGTCCATATTTAGTGCTAAACTTACGGAAAATATCGGTATCCATAAAAGATTTAACACAATCAAACTTAGGTGTCATACCTGACTCCTTAACTTCATCGAGGTCCCAATCTTCAGAGTTGCGTTTAATTCTATCCAATAAATTCCATCTGAATTCAATAGTCTTCATCATAAAAGAGCCAGCACAAGAAGTATCGAGTATGTTGCGATTGTTTTCAGAAAGCCGAGCATAAAAACTTTGCATTATTATTTCTCTCTGGAGCTCATGATTGGGGCATGAATATAACATTGATTTAATCCTCCCCAAGCTTGAGTGATGCTTTCTCCTTCATGAGGCCAGAAATTATATATATAATTGCGATCACGATGAACAAGATGCATGGGGTAATACTTTTGATGAAATTCCAACTTCAATCTTTTATAGTCCCATGATCTCATATCATCACATTGCCTATACCATACCAATGCGTCTCCCTTCAAAGAAAAAGGGAAGACCTTCTTCTTAGCAACATTATCGGGTATACCTGCAAGCTTAAATAATCCACAAACTTCATCCACATATATTAAGTGCTCATCAGGATTCTTTGTTCCATCTCCTGTAAGAGGGTTAGCTAGCAGTTTTTCCATCATACCCGAAGGAAATTCAAAAGGAGTTTCATTTTCAATAGGTTCAGTACGTTGAGGAGCAACTCTTTGCTCTACTGGACGGGGTGAAGATACCCCGAACAAGCCCCTCAGAGAATTACTTTCCATAGTAACAAGTGACAGTAAATTTCAGCACACTATATAAATTTTTCCTTACCAAATTCCACCTACCAAAGGCGCTACACTCCCCGGCAACGGCGCCAGAAAAGAGTCTTGATGACCCACAAGTATAGGGGATCTATCGTAGTCCTTTCGATAAGTAAGAGTGTCGAACCCAACGAGGAGCAGAAGGAAATGATAAGCGGTTTTCAGCAAGGTATTCTCTACAAGTACTGAAATAAGTGGTAACAGATAGTTTTGTGATAGGATAAATTGTAACAAGCAACAAGTAACAAAAGTAAATAAAGTGCAGCAAGGTGGCCCAATCCTTTTCTAGCAAAGGACAAGCCGGAACAAACTCTTAAGATAGGAAAAGCGCTCCCGAGGACACATGGGAATATCGTCAAGCTAGTTTTCATCATGTTCATATGATACGCATTCGATACTTTGATAATTTGATATGTGGGTGGACCGGTGCTTGGGTGCTGTTATTACTTGAACAAGAATCCCACTTATGATTAACCTCTATTGCAAGCATCCGCAACTACAACAAAAGTATTAAGGTAAACCTAACCATAGCATGAAACATATGGATCCAAATCAGCCCCTTACGAAGCAACGCATAAACTAGGGTTTAAGCTTCTGTCACTCTAGCAACCCATCATCTACTTATTACTTCCCAATGCCTTCCTCTAGGCCCAAATAAGGGTGAAGTGTTATGTAGTCGACGTTCACATAACACCACTAGAGGCTAGACAACATACATCTTATCAAAATATCAAACGAATACCAAATTCACATGACTACTCATAGCAAGACTTCTCCCTTGTCCTCAGGAACGAACGTAATTACTCACAAAGCATATTCATGTTCATAATCAGAGGGGTAATAATATGCATATAGGATCTGAACATATGATCTTCCACCAAATAAACCAACTAGCATTGACTACAATGAGTAATCAACACTACTAGCAACCTACTAGCACCAATCCCGGACTTTGAGATAAGAATTGGATACAAGAGATGAACTAGGGTTTGGAGATGGGATGGTGCTGATGAAGATGTTGATGGAGATTGCCCTCTCCCGATGAGAGGAGCGTTGGTGATGATGATGGTGATGATTTCCCCCTCCGGGAGGGAAGTTTCCCCGGCAGAACAGCTCTGCCGGAGCTCTAGATTGGATCCGCCAAGGTTCCGCCTCGTGGCGGCGGAGTCTCGTCCCGAAAAGTTCCTCCTTATTTTTTTTCTCATCGAAAGACCTCATATAGGAGAAGATGGGCATCGGAGAGCCACCAGGGGGCCCACGAGGTAGGGGGGCGCGCCCCCCACCCTCGTGAGAAGGGTGTGGGCCCCCTGGCCTTCATCTTTGGCGTGGATTTTTCTTTATTTCTTTTAAGACGTTCCGTGGAGTTTCAGGACTTTTGGAGTTGCACAGAATAGGTCTCTAATATTTGCTCCTTTTCCAGCCCAGAATTCCAGCTGCCGTCATTCTCCCTCCCTATGTAAACCTTGTAAAATAAGAGAGAATAGCCATAAGTATTGTGATATAAAGTGAAATAACAGTCCATAATGTGATAAATATCGATATAAAAGCATGATGCAAAATGGATGTATCAGCGCCCTCCCTGCCCCCCCCCCCTCGTCGCCAGCAACCTCGCTCGGCACCGGGCGGGTTGCCCCCTGCAC